>NW_028277802.1:0-300000 GCF_059751315.1 Micrasema longulum
AAGTCCTGAATATGAAAATCGAGTGGAGATAAGTCCGCCTCGTAGTGTGGTGGTTGGCACGTTCACCTACCATTCTTGAGGTCCTGGGTTCTATTTCTGGAAAGGTCGACATGTAATATTCATTAAAAAGGTTGTTCCACACTGTAATATTTCATGTTCCCGGACTGGCATCTGAAGCGTAAAGCTGATCACCTTACCTTCACGAAACAGATGATCGATATACGCTGCATTTAGTGTACCAATACAGTGCTCTGTGTACCATGGGGTGCGGACTGGGTATGATGAATTAGACCATTTTTTTAAATCCACCAAAAACAATCCTTATCGGACATGCAGCCCAATCACTAAATTGTCTGTTAATAAAGAATTATTATGTAATGAAAAATTCATGCTATAATAAACATTAGTATTGAAATTTAAGTGACTAGTTAAATATATTTTTAAATGACTTTTTCTAAACTTTTAATTTGGAAATGTTTGACTAATGAACTGGACTTGTGCATTTGGAAAAAAACAAGATTTGCAATACTTTTCTTGAAATTTATTACTATTTTTTATACCTTTCTGCTCTGTTCAGTTTACTGTAAGAGACTCTGACAAATTTAGTGTAGCGAAAATATGTAGTGAGGGCATCGTGGTGTGATTTATTGAAGTTTGAATATAGCACATTATTGGAATTGGCATGTGGAGCCGTTACTTTAAGAATTTTCTAATAAGACAGGTCTGTACTGAGATTCTTTTGTGGCTGTTTACTTATTTTGTTTTATGAATGTTACATTATCTATAGATTTTAGACTGACATCAGTTCATCTTAGACAATAATATTGACTTAAAACAGGTGTAACCCTTTATTATTTTGCCATAGTTATTGATTTCCAATATTTTCAGCAAATTATCTTGAGAATCCAATATCACAAAATATTATTGAGACATTGATATCGAAATGAAATATGGGTTTTCTTTTTATAGTCTGTAAAAAATGGCATTTTTTTTTATATTTTTTTTTTATTTTTTTATTTTTTTATTCCAGTAAAATGGCTATAAAGTGCAGAGCCAATTCTACCATATAAACATAAACATAATTATAAATATAAACAAAAATATAATAATAAACATAAATATAACAATAAACATAAATATAAACATAAAATAAAATTTTATATTGCAGCACTTATGGTGGTCTTAACATATCGAGCCATCGCTCGAACAACGGTGAATGGATCCACCCTGTAGTGGCTTAAAGAATTTCGTTATTAGAGTTTTTTAGGCGTTCCCATAGGCTCCAGGCTCTTTGGCGAAGCAGGGCAGCGAAGGTGTTTATTCGTCCAGCTGTAAACATTTCAGAGGCACTGCAGTACCTAGGCAATCCGAATAATTGTCTGTATGAGTTGTTATACGTGATCCTTAATTTATTCCATGCTCCTTGCGTATAGTTGTTCCAAAGTTCCGCTGTATACATGGACGTCAAATACGAAGTAAATATGATTTTCTTCACTTCGTTACTGCAATGAAAGAAGCGTCTCGCTAGCATAGAGGTCCTGACATTGATGGCTCTATTTAAGCTATCAAATCTCTCTTTTATTTTATTTATTTTAATCCAATATATAAAACAGATATATAGTTTACAAAAGAGAATGTGTATACAATAGGTGCATTCAATATAATTTCCTTTTTTATTTATGGATGTAGCCACTCCACTGGCCAACAGGCACGTTCCGGAGTGTCAGTGTATTATTTATTTTATACATAATAGTACATACTTTCACATCAATTGTTGTGTAAAAATTCAAAAGAAATATGAAAAAAGATTCTAAAACATGCCTACGTTCATAAAGTGAGAAAGGATTTTCAAGGATACATAATATATCTATAAAGGATACATAATATATCTGAAAATGAGATTATATGTAATCTTATTTTCGATGATTTATATTTTTGGTTATAATCATCTGAAATACAAGCATCATATTTTTTAACAAAACTAATTTAAAAATAAATTAGCAACAATATTTTTGTAACTAAATGCTCATTAAATTATGAAAGACTAACATAGTTTAAAAAAAATATTCCACAACTAATTATTTATATTGTGTCCTTTGCAGTGAAGCATCCCTCCAGCGATGGCGTAGTATGGGTTTAAGGGTTTGAAATAAAAGGTCAATTTAACCATTCAAACAATTATGTTATATTTTTTTTAATATTGAAGCACACATAGTTACATAACATTGAAAAATTATTTCAATATGTTTATTTAAACTGTGCGAAAAACATAAATAAAAGCATTTTGTAGTAAGTGCTTGCATAATGTGTAAGATAAAGATGATTATATAAACATTTATCTATCTACACCAAGAAACTTTTAATGATAACATAGTAACAAAATCAGCATCCATATATGTATTTTTATTGACAATTATCTGAAAAATAATCTCTGCAATACTTCTAATCTCTGTCAACTTATTTATACTATTAGATTAATCTGTGTATAATATGAAATATATAAAAATAAGATGAGTTATTTTTACAATTTGTCAGAGGAAGCTACAAACAAGATTTGAATGAAATATAATGTGTATCTGTGAACAAGCTCATGACATCGCACGGCACACGCATTGTGAAAATAATCTCTGTCTCTCTCGCGCTTATGAGCGTGACATAGACAACTATTGCTTTATTAGTTGCTAATAATATGGTAATAAAATATGCACAGGATGCTTCTGCATTCATCTGAATTTCACTGCAATTCTTAATAGTAAAAATATAATATATGTATTCGATGTTTATGTATTAAGTTATGGATTGGTTGATAAATAAATATTTTCACTAATCTAATCATGTATAGGTCGATTATCTAGTACCGGCGCTTTCGCGAAACTTACACAAAAACATTTTTTTATGTACAGAATATTGATTTTAAAAATCTTGATATAATATTACATGTTTTTAAAAATATCTTCTGGATTACAGCGAAAAAAAACCTATCACTTAAGAAAATGTCATATATTTATTTATTTTTAAACAAGCTTGTTTTTTATTTGATATTTTGTGTTCATTATAATAAAAAATATGTATACACACTTATTGATAAACAATAAAGATAGCACATTTGGTTAAAATTTAATATAACCTTTTTATAAATCAACATCCTGTAGATTTTAAATGCATTTGTGTGAGTTTTGCGAACGCGCCAGCTTTAGTAAAATAACCCGTAACTTTCTCTGACACATTTTAAAAATAAATAATCTTATTTTTACAAATTTCATATTATAAATAAATAAACTAAATGTATTATCAACGGAATGAAACATAATATTTGGAAGTAATATTAATGTAACGCTTCTTTTAATTCCACTTTCTAGTATAAGTTGACAGATTAAAAGTATTACAGAGACTATGTTTTTAACAAAATGGCTTCCTCGTTGAAAACTTTTCACTAAAATAGTTTTCGCACAGTTTAAATCACATAATTTTATCTTACATACACATTGTTTTTATTTTGAAAATGTGTTTCATCGGACCAACTAATGGTATAAATAGTACAATATCTGTTAAGTTTACATTGTTTTTAAAATTGTTTTTATTTTGACATTAAGCTTGTATAATTTTGGTTTCAACAAAATGCTTAAATATTTTTTTTAAAAATAAAATTACTTTATTTTCCTTTTTGTTATCAAAAAAATAACATTTAAAAAAAACATCGTCAAAAAGTGCATCGTTTTATTAATCTCCTAAATAATTTGAAATTTTTTAATGTGTATTGCCAGTACAGCAACAGTTTATATATTGATTTCCAATATTATTTCAAATTTCTGCATGAATTTTTTTTCTTCATTTTATATGAATTCATCATTTTTATTAATTTATTGTGGTGCTCTAAATTTCAGTGTGAATATTGAAAGATTTATTTTGCCAATTTAATATTAACAAAATGGGAATTTAGGAATTAATGTTTGTGGCTAAGTAAACAATAAAAATTAAGAGTACATTTAATTAGTCTTGTGTATATTATGTAATTAAAAATGTAGTATTTGCGTCATAATAAATAAATGCTAGACAAAATAGGAATTGATAAAATTAAATGTTTTAATTAAATATTAGTAAACAATAAGTAAAATGCTTCCATTCCAAAAAGGCACAATTGTTCAATAATAAACAAACACAATTGCATAATAATATGTATACTTTTGCCAATGGTAATGATCAAATTATGCATTTTTAAATAAATGTTATTTTACATTATTGATAAATTATTATAGATGTTCACTAAACTCTAATAAATTAAAAATACTCCTGTTATATTTGTATACTTTATGTTTGTTATTCAGTTAAATCTAATTCCTCTTTGAGGTTTAACAAGTCTATAAATATATAAAGAGATATTATAATATAAATGTATAAATGTACATTATTAATGATTGCTGAAACTAAAATATTATATTTAAAATAGCACATAATACGTAAATTATTGTGATAAATAAAGATAAACAACACATTGCACTTTTAATTCTCATATTGTATGGAAATTTTGTTGTTTTTGATTATTTTTATTTTCCTAAATATGCTCATTTAATTTGTCAAAAAAGTGTTAAATTATTTTATTGTAATTTTTAAATTTCAATTTATTTACTGTACAAATATTATAAGATCTAAAATCAATAGCCAATGTCCAATAAAATAATAAGCTTTAATGAAATACTTCGATATTTTATAAATTAAACATTTTTTGTACAGAACATGATATTTTGTAACGAATTACTGTTGAAATATAATTAAATCCAATTTTTTATAATTTAATTAATAAATCTGATATTAAAAAAAAAAAACAACTTTTTTATTTCTAGGATATATTCTTTTAAAACAGGCAAATAATTTAATCAATAAGTTTTATAATTAAATTTCTGATAACTACATTAAGTAGGTTTGACCTTTTCACATAAGGGTGGAATTTTTTGTTTCCAGCTTGACGTATCAAAAAATAATTACATTATGGTTTAATCTTTAAATTTTTTTAATCATTAAAAAAACATTTTCATTCAGTAGCATAAATAAAATTAAAAGTAATTTTATTGTATGTATATATATATATATATATGTGTATACGTATTACATATGTATATTAATCATAAAATACAATCGTTCAAATAACTATTTTCTTATTTTCCGAACTATCACAGTCATAATCTCTCAGTATGCATCCAATTTTCTTACACTGCTTTCCAATATCTAATACAAATAATAATGTATTACTATAATTTATTTTAATGTGCAAGTGTGTAACATGGAAAATATAATAAATATAGTTTAATGAGATTTTACGAAATGAGATCAATAATAATTATAAGTTAATTTATCAAATCATGGCAACACAATTATTAAATTATTAAGCAGTTACAAAAGTCAAACATCTGTTTTATTAATTAAAGTGTATATAAAAAGGCATTTCAATATTTTTGTTTGTTTAAATAATAAAACATTGTTCTTATTTTATAAAATCATGTAACCCTCAAATTCAAAGTGAAGTATGAATTTACTGTTTTGCAGGAAAAATAGTTATGTTCTCCAGGACTTGATCAATCTTGATCATTTGGATACATGTGATGTGCATTACCAACTGAGATAAAAAATCACAAAATTGCATAATGACTTATGATCCTTTATCCTCTACTATTTGACATATGTATAATGATTGAATATTGGAAATCTCAAATAGCAGTTAATTTTTCTGTTCTGTAACATACCTAAAACTGATGGATCTTGCTTTTGGAATAAAAAACAATATTATTATAATGACATCGGTTTTAAAATTTCCAGGACAACAATAGTAATCGTCGATCTTTGGCATTCAAAATAAAACCACAGTAGGGTTTATGCATTTATTCATTTCCAGTATAAAAATACCCCTTTCACGCTTGAAAAAATAAGCAGAAATTAATGAAAAGAAATAAGTTTTAAAAATGAAGGTTGTAAAAGTAAACTAATGTTGATCAAATTTAAAAGCTTTGGCTAATATTAGCATGATATACAGATTTACACAGCCCGAAAGTATTGTATGTGTGTGCACTGTAAATATTTATTGACATACATCCTCGATTAATGATTGAATTTAATCGATAGTTGGATACATTATGTTTTTTTTATCCTAAACTTACATATTCTACAACATATAATATAATGGACATGTTATTATATGTCACTTTGATTATACACAAATAAAGCAAGTACTTACTCATTTAGCTGTATTACATTCATCTAAAATCATTGAATTCACTCTTTATCTCTCTTGGTATCGAAAGTCCTTTTCCGCAACATTTAGCAGAATATGAGGGCATTAAAAGCAAACTTAGAAAGCTCTAATGAAGGAGTTATTGAGATATTTGCGAAAAACTTTGAAAAAAGAATCGTGAGATTTGTAATTGTGCTTCACCAACTCCATTATTCATAAATAATAATATTATATGTTTGTACTATTTAAAGACGAAATAAAAAAATAAATGGAGAATGCTAAGTTTGCGGTGTCAAGTAGCATAATTGAAATCTGTTTTTGCAAGATTTAGGAAGGTTTTGAATTACACTATTATTTAGGTAGGTGGGTTTTAAATAATATAACTATAAAATAAAATAATTAATTTTCTGTTTTTGGTGCAGATTTCTAAGTTCATTTCTAATACCCTCATATATCTTTAATATTAGACATTAAATTTAATCATAAAAGTTTTGATAATTAATTTTGAGGCAAAAAAAACATTAGTCTTGAAACAATATTCCAGAGCTATAAATTTTAAAAACAGTTGATATTTTTTTGATTCAGTTTAAGATAAAAAAAATATTTATTCAAATTTGAAAGCTGTGTTTAAAGAACATTAAATATCTGCAAATAATATTTTAAAAGTATTTTGTATTATTCAAAAAGTGTCAGATTTAATGGTTCAATTACCATGGACGCCAGATTGGCTCTTGAACCTGCTGTAAATTATTGTTTATGTGGAGATCCATGGGCTCATCCTGGATGTTTCTTATTGAAGCTGATGGCTGTATCCATTTAGTGTCTCCTGTGTTCTTGATTACCGAATTAGTGGTAGGCGGCACGAATGGCTGTTGGTCTTTGTTGACACTCCCGATGAAGTTAGTGGGAAGAAGAAGAACATATTGCGACGGAGTAGTGGGGATGTATGACTGAAGATAGTTTGGATTTGCTGTTATGACAGGGTGTATCATTCCTTTTGTTTTCATATTCAAAAGCGGAGGTGGCGCAGATGACATCTTGGGAAAGTATTCATTTTTCTTTCCACTCACAGAAATTGGTTCCATTTTGTTAAGGATTCCATTTCCTGTAGGAGTTGAATTTGTATTTTGTATTTCACTCAGTATAACTTTGTGAGTGTTGCTCATGTATGCTTCCGAAGATATTTTATATTGCTCGCCCTCGTAGCGTTTCAGTATGTTGTCAGAAGTATCAGGAGTCTTTACATCTTCTTTTAGGTCTGTGAGATGTTGTTCAAGCTCCAAAATGCACTTATCCAAATGTTTCAATAGTACCATTTTTATATGAAACTCACTGCTATCGGAAACGTTTTTGTCGCTGAACGCATACGGTGTATTCATAAAACGTATCACGTCTTTCTTGCAGTTTTCGTATCCTGCTTTGTATCTGTGAATACCTGAAAAAAACATCATTAGTATATTATTGATTAGTCATTCACAAAATGATAAATAACTCATCATTTCAATTAGTATACCAATAACATTGTATCTTGATAATTTTTTGTTACATGAAGGCATAAAGTAAGATGATTGGTGTAAAAATATCAATGTGGTACTTTATGTACCTTTAAGTGCTAATGAGGAAATGAAGATAAAACAATATTTACAGTATTACGCCACGAGGAAAATTAAAGGACATAGTTTGATAATATTTACTATAGTGACTGTAATCAAGTGGAAGCGATACGGCTGTCTGGGCTATATGTTGCTATTTTTAGGGTATTAGGTTTTTGTCATCCTAGACGTTCACTGCTGACCGTTCTTTTAAGATAAAAAAAATGGGATGCAGACCTGACGGAGGATGCACTAGAGTTGGCCATTAGCAGAAAGGCCTGAAGAGACTTTATGGATAGTAGGTGTATTATATGCTCCAACTCGTCTAAGTAGTGGTCATAAATTAAGTAAGTATCTAGGAAGTAATTATATTTACCAGTATCCCGATAGCTCTGTACCAGTTGAAAGTGCCTGACGGCCTTCTCCAAGACATCTGCTTTCTCCAGTTTAGGAATCTTCTTTTTGTTTTGCTCGGTGATTTTGCTGTTGACAAGAATCTTCCTCAACTCAGCTAGGCTGTGGTTTATCCTAGCTCTTCGACGTTTTTCCATCAAAGGTTTATTTGCCTTTTTCGCCACTGGAACTGTTAATTCCTGGGAAGTACCCTAAAATCAAACAGGATTTTTTTACATCTCAATTATTTTTTACAATCAACATATCGCACCTAAAAATCTACAAAAAAACCTAAAATGAGATAAGATCATAGAATCACTTCAAAGTAAACTATCCATCTTTCTGCATTAAAAAAAAATACCAAATTTGGGTAAGCAATTTGATTTAAGTCCATCGTTTTACCTATTCTCAGCACTCACCCTCCTTTCAATATATTTCTCAGTATTTCCATCCCAGTAAACACTTCCTAGATACACAACTTCTAACTGACTTAGAATATTTCTGCTCAAAATGATCTCAACGCAGTCATACTTTAATCCGTTTGAAAAACCATAACTTTTGATTATCAATATTCATTAGCAGATCGCTCTTCTTGAATACATCGTTGACTTTGGTATCGACAATTGCAGGTCTTCATCATTGCAAGCAGGTAATATTATATATACCATTACTCGTAGTTGAATATTATGTAGGTACATTTTGGGAAATCGCAAAAGAAGAATGTTAATGTGGAAATATCACGTAGGTACTACGAATACCGATAAAAATATATAAAATCTTTAAGAATAATTAATTGTATTTTCAAAATCAATATGGATATTGTGGGGAAATGTTTTGATATATAACTTTAAAAAAGAAAATATAAAAAAATATGTCACTAGGAAAACGCGACATGTTTGGCATTGATAGTTGTGACGTCAAGATTCGTGGTGAACCCACAAATACCAAATTGGTCCCAGACAATTGAAAATTTTGTCTTCTAGCGGACTATAACAAAAGGTTTTGATTCAAGAAATCCGATAAGAGAGGGACTTCAATGAAATAAACAAGTCAATATAATACAAAGTCTATATTGACTTATTTAGTAAATATAAACTTTGAGGTTGGAAGGAAAAATAAATATAAATAAAATACTAGATAGCTAATGCCTGCCCCCTTGTTCACCGTCTAGATCAGTCAAAAGCAAACGCCACTGAAAAAAGAAGTCGCCTAGGAGTAGGAAAGAACATTCTAAATAACAAACACGAGAATATATCTAAAGTGCTCAATTATATGAATTGCTTGGCCCTCGGAATCACGAAATAAAATAATATTTTTTAACGAGTGTTTTTAATACACTGGTATAATAATAATATCTGAATAACGTGATCTCAAATTCCAGAAAAAAGTTT
This sequence comes from Micrasema longulum, assembly GCF_059751315.1. Classification (NCBI taxonomy): domain Eukaryota; kingdom Metazoa; phylum Arthropoda; class Insecta; order Trichoptera; family Brachycentridae; genus Micrasema; species Micrasema longulum. The sequence goes on from NW_028277802.1 coordinate 9,600, forward strand.
CCTTTAAACCAAGGAAAAATTCGCATCAGAACATACTAATTTGTTTATTCTCAAATGTAAAAACATTTCAAAAAAGTATACTTATTGTTAAGTGTCCTCGGCACGGGTAACCCCAGTGAGGTCACATTATTTTGATTATTAATTATAGTTTGTAAGAGAAAAATATGAATAAATAAATAAATGAATAGAACCATAATGTAGACAGATGGAGTTTACCGTTTGAAAATTGCATTAATAAATACTGTTTAAACCAAATGACAAATTCACATTTCCGTTTTTGGAACCAAGTTTTTGATTTAAAAAAAAGACTCGATGTCGCCACTTTACTAATTAAATTATTATATTATAATAGTGCTTGATGTTTTCATCAAAATGCTTCTTCACTATTTAAATAGTTGTGTTTGCGGTGACATAAGATAGGATACACAATTTATTTTATAAACTCCCATCTCGCTAAGCGGCATCCAGCATCCGGTTACCGGTTATCCGGTACCTGTCCTCGGCGCATAAGATAATTTCCCCTTTTAAAAGTGCACGGAGCTAAAGCAGAGAGATCTATTATTTGTGAATTTACCACTGGAGAAAACCGGCAGCAAAAATACTCCATAGGAAATTTATATTGCTCCACTAGGAAAATTCCTAATTTAATTTTTTAAAATTGCACTCTTGACATCCATCAAGGCATGCGTCCTGCACAAAACTCTACTGAAAGGACCAAATAAAACTATGCAGGGAAATGCAAATTAAAAATATACGTCATTCAACAATACGACTATTTTAGTATGTTCCCAAATCTTTAAAAAGTTAATTGATATTGAATTGAATTGAAAATGAATTTATTAAAAAATTTTCAAGCCGCGTTAGTTATTCATCTATCATTTTCTTAATGCTCGGTGGCATGCTTCTCGGCTCAATATTTGCACAGTGCCTATGTGCAGTGCTTCTATTACTACTGTTATGATTTTTTGGTTATCATTATTATTATTTAAACTATTTATTTAAATATGTATTTCTACATCTATGCTCACATTTATGTGTGTGTATGTATGCGCATATAGTATTATTGCTACCAACTACTGTAACTAGAACATAATATAAATATAATAAAAATGTATGCAATTCTTGGTAACAAAGGCCTACGATGTATGCAAGGGAAGCGATTTGCTGGGGAATGTCGATAAATCGAATGTGATGGATATTAAAGTATGAATAAATGTGAAACCACTGTGAATGGGGTTTTACTGAAACAGGTAGAGCAATTTGTGTATCTGGGAAGTATGTGTACTAAGGATGAAATGACTGAGAAAGATATTGAAAGGAGCATGCCGGGAACAGAGTGAACGGTGTAAATCAACCTTGGCAAATAAATGTTTGTCGCAAGAGACAAAATTAGCAGATCACAATGGAGTCCTGGTTCCAACCCTGATGTATGGGAGCGAAATATGAACTTGGAAGAACGGATGAAAGTAGGCCGAATGCTGTCGAAATGCGATCTCAGGCAAAACTATATACGATAGATGCACAAATGTAGAGATCCGTACATTATGTAAGGCTGAGATAAGCATCATCCACAAAATCAAGAAAGGATCTCGGCGCTGGTTTGGACATGAGCGAATGGACAGCGAAAGAACCGATAAGAATATTTACGATGCGAATGTTGATGGATGCAGAAATGGAGGTAGACCGAGAAAGACATGATTTAAGAAGTAAAAAAAGAAACGAAAATTAATTTACATACACAAAACTAAACATTACACATTTGATTTTAGAATCACTATCATGATAACTGTCTATATTCATTTCTATTTTGTTACAGGGTCTTAATATTGTTGCAAGAGGATTAAAATATGCCACATTGTTTGTAAAAACTGGAAGGTAAAGACCCTTTTTACACATGCCACGCAAATCCACCCGGCCCGGTAACTTTACCGCGTTCATCCTACAAACGCATACACAACGTATCACCTTTTGTATGGTAAACCCGGAAAATTACCGGGCCGGGTGGATTAGCGTGGAATGTGTGAAAAGGGCCAAAAGGTATCAGGTGATCTCAGATGTCTACTGGGAACGTACAATGTCACATCTTCAACTCAAAATTATGAATCTACATTATTGTGAATTATATTATATAAGTTCATAATATCTGTAATTTGTCTTCTAATTACTCACGTGGTATTAGGGAGAAATTAGTTAATTAATTAGTTTTGTCGTTTGACAATAAGAATTTTCTCAATATAAAAATATTTTTTTGGGATAAAAATTAGCCTGTATCGATTTCCGGCCCTCTATTTATCGCTATGCAAAAGGTACGACGACTCTTTATGCTATGTCGACGTGGCATCGTTATTCTGCTTTAATATTAATTCATTTTTCCACTCATTTTCCCGAGAGAGTTAGATGTATTTTTCGGAATGAAAAGTTGCTTTTGATGCTTGTTATTTCTTTAGTTATCCCCATGTAAAAAATCAGGCCAATCGGTTGCTTCGTTGCAACGTGAAAAAAAATATTTTCCACTAATAATTTTCCAGAAGGTGATTTTTTAGGGATGAAAAGTAGCTTGCTTCACTTCTCATATTTCCAGCTATCCTTATGCAAAAAAATACGCTAATTGGTCGCTTCGTAGCAACTTGACGGAAACAAAAACGAACAGATATACAGTTTTGTATTTATATTACCGTATTGTGCGAATGTAAATATATATAGATGATGTAAATGTACATAATAGTTTATATTAGTTTTAATATAAGCTAACTTAAGAAATAAAAAAAAAAAAAAAAAAAATTAATGGAATAAAATTCCTTGTAATTATAAAATACTTTTATAATTAATATTTAGAGTAACAGGTGACGTATAATCATAAAATATTTTTTATTTAATAGGATGTTTGTCCTCCTTTTGCTTTAATAACAGACTGAACACGTTTTGGCATAGAATCAATAAAACTTCGGCAATTTTCTTTTATTTTGTCATCTTGAAACCAAAGCTGAATAACAACTTCTACTATCTTTATCTTGGTGGTGCAGTCCAATTTTTGTATGCTAGATTTACAAATCACCCACAAATTTTCTATAGGGTTAAGTTCAGGTGAATTTCCAGGCCAGTCTCAAAAAAAAATCTTTTTATCATTGAAATACTTAAGCATAAACTTCGAAACGCGACAAGGAGCTGAGTCCTGTTGAAATACAGCCCCACCATTAGAACAACATTTACTCAGTTCTGTACTCAATTGCGGCTCCAATAGAGCTTAATACTTTTAGATATTTATCATTCCTTCTGTATCAAAGATCCGGTTCCCGTATATGAAAAGTAGCCCCAAAACATCTTTTTCACAGGAGATTTTACCGTTGGTCAGAGCCACAGTAAGTTTTACATCCTCACTTTTTCTAACAAATTTTATGCGATATCCCTGCACGACAAAGTGGGTCTGATCTGAAAACAGCACCTTCCTCCAGTCTTCTACAGTCCATTAAGTATATTTTCTAGTCCAAATGAGCCTTTGCTTCATCATACGTGCCGTCAAGAGTTGTTTCTCCTGTAGTCAAATTGCTTTTCTTCCAGATTCAACGAGTCTTCTTCATACTGTTGAGTCATGTATCATCACCCCAATGGCTGCCAAATCTCGTTGAAGTTCGTAACTTGTTTTTCTGGGGTTTAGCTTACTATTTCTGATTAAAGATATTTCATCTCGGCCACTAGTTTTCCGGTTTCTTCCACATTTTCCAATTCTCTTTGCTTCAACTGACCCTGTTTCTCTTTTCTGCTTAATAATCTTGCTGACTGCTCCAAGAGTCAGGACTCACAATACATTCATTTGCAATCTCCTTCTGAGTCATTGATGTATGTTCACTTATGGTTATAATCTTTTCCCCTTTCCTCGGCGTGATATCCATGATTTAAACCAACTTAAAAACACTGTTAAATATGCAAGCAATTTATAAAATTAGTCCTTTCTTGAGAAAATGTAAAAAAAAAACAACAGATAATACACCAACAAACACTAATATGTGCTCCCAGAATAAATGAACTGTAAGTCATATTTTTGACGCTAAACAAGTGTTGCTATACGTAAACAATGACAAAAAATACTTTTATTTCATTAATTCGCACAATACTGAATTAGTATGGACGTATGGATATTTAAATATATAAGTTATTATATAACACTTTATTTTAGTTTTCTATAACACCATGTAATGTACATCGTTTTTATAAATACCCATGGGGTATACAAATATTTACATGAAATAAAATAGTTAGAATTTTTGATATACTAATGGAATTAATTCACCAATAGACACATTCAGGGGGATAAAAAACGATGTTGCTTATTTGAACCCTTAACCCTTATTTTGGTAAAGGAATTTTTATTTTTTTGATTTTGGCAAAGGAAATTTTTTTTTTCCACATTTGATGGTTGAAAAGGCTTCAATATCTCAAACAAAAATATATTTTTGTTGTAATCAAAGTTTATTATGTATTTTTATATTGCAATTAAGAATGATTAATACGGTGAAGCAGTTTTAACTGACTGGTGTTTTACTCGTGTTTTAGTCAATGAGAAAAAATGAGATCATACGCATCCTACAGATACATTGCCAAGAAAAAAGTTAATCGCGTAAAAAAAGGTTTCTTAATGTAAAAGGTTGTTATTTTCATTTATTTCAAAATAGGTGAGTACTATTACTCGCCCATTTTTCTACCTAGGAAATAAATATTTTCCCATAACCATCGCATAGTTAACGGTGCTTAACAGATTGGCAATAGAATGGGAAACGTAATGGATCTATTTTTAGTAACAAGGAGATATAAATTGTACAAACGGCTATCGACTTTCGTATGTAATTGGTTCCTGAAATGTGGACGGTTGAATGAACGAAACTAGAGCAACGTGCAAACAACATAAAAAAATGTCGATTTTTAGAAGGATGTAAATAAAGTTATTGGTTGCAAATTATGCAAGAATGCATGGGTCAAGTATTGCCACAACTTCTACATCCTTTTTACCCACAACTACTGTTCACCTCTCACCTCAGTATCCTTTAATCACCCGCCACATTAAGACCTCATGTCGTACAACGCGCATTTATTTTGTTAAATGTTTGCCGCATTATTAAACTTTGTTTCTATCAACCATTGGTGTTGAGCTCCAGATCGGAGTCTGCCATAATGTTAGTCTCAAGCCGAATCTGACAAGTCCATCAAGAACAAGAACCAGGTTAGTGACATCCCTTCCTAATCCAACTCATTCACTGGGGTTGTGACCGATTGACAGTGCATACCGCATATCGAGGATACTCACTTATTTTCATTAAATTTAATTTCAGTCTACTCCGCTCAACAAAATCGTGGAAACCCTAGAGCTTCGCCCCCGCTATTTCACGCCCGTTTAGAATTTGTTTGATCACCGGTTATTGAATACGGATAAGAGGATGATGACAATACAATTAACAAGGCGTATTTGCAATATTTTTCACGTTTTTTTTAAATAAGCATAAAATTACGAAGGTAACTAACCCTAACAGATTGGAATTATTGAGTATTTATTATAAAGTAACACTTATCTAAACAATTTAAAATTTACAAAGGTACAATTATGGCATAGTCTAGGCGGACATGGCAAGTGTGTCATCGCGAATCAGGAGTGACAACACCGCTTGCTTCTTGAATGTCTTCCCTTGCTGTAGGAACACATCGACAGTACCGTTTAGTGAGATTTCGTTCACTGTTCTGAGGCTCCTTGGCAGAGGGGAAAATAATCCGATGTTAGTTTTATAATTTCCCACAGCAAAGACAGCATTGGTACGCAAGTTACGGCGAGGTACATTAAGGTTTATCTGAGCAAGGATATCATGGGCATCCATACAGTTAGATATCAATTTGTGCAAAAATATCAAACCAGCGAAAATCCTTCTGAATTCTAAACTAAAGACATTAAAGTACTCGAGACGATTATAATAGATATCTGCTGTGATCACACCGTTATGTGTTTGGAATGCAATTGGGCGTTCGCAGTATTGTATAGAATCACACCCTTCAGCAAAATGTGACCCACTGCGACCCTACTGACAGTTCGAACCCCGCTTTAAATATTTAATATAAATATTTTCAACGATATTCCCAATTTGTGAAAATACTCTATTGCATTTCACCTTCGTTACATAAACTTTTCAAAATATACTTGAACACTTAAATATCTTTAATAATTATTAATTAGTGGTTTAAAAAAAAAAGGTTTTTTATCTAAACTATTTAATGAATAGCCATAAAGTTAGTGCTTTAAATATAAATGTTATAAATGAAATACCTATCCCATTATTTCCTTAATTTATGAATTAGATTAGATTAATTTATTTATGACAAAATATATCGTTTTAATTTACATTTTACATTAAATAACAAATTTTATTGGTACAAAATATTTCCAATCAGCAAAAGTGCTGGTATGAGAGGACAAAATAGATTTATTTTGTTCATTAGATTATTTATTTGGGTAACATACTTCAGAATAAAACACAAAATATGTGAAAGTGTTAAGTTAGAAAAATCAGAAAAGATATAATAAAAAAGGTATACATAGTAAAAAAAAAAACAATAAAGGTAGACAAGAAAAAAAATAAGCATATAACCAAAAAAATGCCAAGGTTAAAAAAAATTAAAATTAATTCTGTAAAGCTAACAGAATCAATAAAGTGTTACGGTAAGGAAAAAAAGTGAGTAAAATTAGTAATCAAGCAAGCATGTTATCGCGAAAAAAAGTAAGAAATAAGAAAATAAAAAAATATATGGAATGCGTATTTGTCAATATTTAAATGCAATTAGATATTATAGTAAAAACAAGTAAAGGGTGTAATAAAAGAAAGTTATACAAAGTAAAAAAAATAAAACAAACAAAGGTGAACAAGAAAAAAAAGTCAGCATATAAACAAAAAATGCAAATGCATAATTTAATACCATTTAAATTTGATCAATATAATTTATTATGGTGAATACGGTGGTTGTTCGATAAAGTTTTTGTTCAAAAATCCATTCACAATGATGGCTCGGCAAGACGGTGCATTGTCGTGGTGCAAAATCCAATAGTTGTTTTTACACAAATCTGGCCTTCTTCTGCGGTTGTTCTCTCTCAAACGTCTCATAACGCTCAAATGCATTAAATTATAAAAATTATAAAAAATAAATTAAATTATACCTTTGCATATTTGATTTATATGCTTTTTACATTTTAATTTTTTTATAATTTACATTTTTTTACTTTGTATAACTTTTTTATTATACCTTATACTTGTTTTTATTTTCTATAATATGCAACAAAAATATTTATGTACTATTGAAAAATATATGATACTATTGAAAGAAGATGAAATAACATCACATATCACTCGTTACATGGGTTGTAAGAACAGTTCTTTTAAGGTGTTTTTTAAGTATAGTTTATTAACTTGATTTTTTAAAAAATTAATTAAAAAGTTAATTGTAAAACTTGATAAACATATCACTAGGTCTTATGTTCTGTGTATGTCAAATTATTTGAAATTCTTGAATTTCTCGAGTAGATGCATACTGTAGTTCAAATATAATTCAATATTCGTATTTTTTTAAATCTAAAATATCATATTTTCTTTTTCTGTGGAAACTAATTAATCTATATTGAGTTTTTTTGCAATTTTCTATAAATCTGTAGTTCAAGCATATTTATTAAAATTAAATGGTCTTTTAACTATGTCTTGCATTTGTTTACAACACTGCGCTCATATTATTAATCCATATACAAATTGTGGAAGTATGAAATCATCAAAGTATAAAAAAAAGAAATTCATCATTTGTAATAAGATGATCAATCTTACGCTTTAGGCGCAGTCCAGGCGAATGAAATTTTGCCGACAATCGAACCTGAGACCTCTCACATAGTATCCTACCACAATAAAAATCACCAAACCAGACAGCGAAAGTATCATAAATAAAGTATTGTTAATCGGGTTGTGGTCCCGTGGCTAGTGTCTCGGACTCACAGACCAAAGGTCCGTGGTTCGAATCCCACTCTACCCCAACTTGATTCCATTTTCTAATAGTGAGTTATTTACAACTCGTTGAAAATGGCCCTCAAAATTAAATATTTGTGTAAATCATAAGAACGCAAATATTTCTTTTAAAAAAAAAAAAAATATATATAATTTATTATTGTTCTTTAAAACGCGTTTTTAGGAAAATAGCTAAACAGGTACTCGAATTAACATTAAATTTTAGTTATATGGAAATATATTTATCTAAAAATTAATTTCATATATTTTTTATCAACATGTCTTCCCAAGAAATTATATTAAATAATTTGTTGCTTGGATCCTTTCTAAGGATGCGTAACATGACTTTTGTAAACATATTATTGCTTGCTTGCTGATACGTTATTACACGAGTGGTTGATTTAGACATCTCTATTCCCGATTATTAGAGAATCTCACCGATTTATTGAAATAATCTGCTTTAAATTATTTTCATCAAACGGATATAATATTAAACAATTAATGAAGACAGATGGAAGTCCAGGCATATGAGAATGTCATGGGATTACTGGTTTAAGTAATTCGTTAATTAATATTGACAGAGGCGATTTTCACAAAAATGGCGTATCCATATCCATATAAACGCGAAAGTGTGTTTGTTTATTTGTGTTTCTTTCTCGTCGCAATGGAGCGACCGATTGACGTGTTTTTTTTTTGCATACGGATAGCCGGAGAGATAAAAAGTAAAACAGGCAACTAATTTTCCCGATATTAAAAAACCACACTAAAAAAATAATAAAATATTACAATAAGCAACATAATAATAAGGTGGGATATCAAAAAATGAATTTGTAATTAATTCGTTAAATTTCTAAAATTAGCTTGCTTTATCAGTAGTTAGTTTGATTTGATTTTGGTTTAGTAGTAGAATTTTGGATTTGTGAATAGAATTTATTTGTATTTGAAATTATTGAAACAGAGAGGGAAAACATTATTGAGAAAGAAATATGGAAGTCTGGGCATTTACTGGGCTTATGACCTGTCATTGGCTTGTTTAAGTGGCTACTTTACACACTGTGTAACATTCACCATTCTGCCCATGTTAAAACATCCACATTTCCTCAACTCTTCAATCTGTTGACTTTTGTGAAGTAAAAGAGCTGAAACCTTTATCATGCGGGTGAGATTCATCCATCTGAACCTTGGAAAATTGTTGTGAAAATGAAATGTACATATATATATTTGAAAATAAATTTTAGGCGTCGCCTTGTAGGTGATTTGGTTCAGCCGGATAAATCTCACTCGCATGATAACGGTTTCAGCTCCTTTACTTAATAAAAGTCAACAGATGGAAGAGTTAAGGAAATGTGGATGTTCAAATATAGGCAGAATGGTGAATGTGACAGTGTGTAAAGTGGCCACTTAAAACAGCCAACAACAGGTCGTAAGACTTATGGATGCTTAGATTTCAGCATTCTTAATTGCTCGAAAACGTTTGTCAGGATACTAATAGTATTTGACAAACGTTGAAGGCTATAGATGTTTAAATATAGGCATATTTATGAATGTTACACAGTAATCACAATTTCATGCCCCATAAATGCATTGACTTCTTAATCTCTTTCACAAATATTTACTACTATTGATGGATCAGTCAATCAATAATTCATATTGAAATTCAGGGGGTGCTCAAGTTATACTCTTTTTTCAATGTTATAATTTATAAATAACTTTTGCCAACAAGACTGTTTTGCATATGAGTAAACACTGCGCATAGTTTAGTATTAGCAAAACGTGTTCAATTCACTGAAGTGAAAAACATTAACATGTCTCTAGATCATAGGTTACCAACCTTATCTAGACAACCGCTCCCTTTACAAGAAAAATAAAATCTTTCACCTCCTCTCCCGTAATAGCATAATAGCTCTACCAAATATTAAAATACTGTTGTATATGATCTATATGTTATCAATATATTAAGAATTATAAAGTAAAAATTAAAAAGACCATCAAACGCCCCACGAAAATGTTACAAAAATGAGCACAAAAATCAATAATTAATAAAAATAATTTTCATTTTAATTCTCTGATAAAACGCCGCGTTGTTTTCGATATAAAATATTAAACTACAAAGTAGATACTAACCTTCTAAATAAAATACAAATAAATGCAGGATTGAAAACACTCAGACATCGGGAAATATTTAAACTGCCTTTGTTTTCAAATAATGCTACATACCACACACCTATGGCCCGCATGTGTCGGGAATATAATATATACTGCCGAAACAATAAAATTGACATTTTTCATGATACTCTCTCAGCTTTTGCGAATAATCTCTTAGGGATAAATCTTATTCAATAAGTACACACGTACAACTTATTTTTTATTGCATTGTATCCTGTATAAACAAAAATATTAAAAAATATGTATTACAACTTAACGTATAAATCTATTTTGTGTAATTCTATAATTGAAGATATATATGCATGTTAAATTATTTCGACGAATGCTTTAAATCGTATGTTTTCTAGTATGTATCTTTGTTGAATTACCTAATAAAATAAAATAAATAAAATAAAAAAAAATAAATGAGATGTTTGAGGCTGGTGGAGTTTTGATAATTTGTTGAAGTCGAGTTACTCATATTTTTGTCGAAACATCCTTGAATCGCGTCTTTGCTTACTAGTTTGCAAAGACTCGCCACCGATGGAATTCGTGTGGGATAATGAATAATTTCAACATATTTTATTTTTAAAAATTCCACTGAAATGTCCAGGTTTAATTTTAAATAAAAAAAATCCGGGGTTTTCGAGCTTCTTATCCCGGTTAATATGATTTTACAGACGGCAATCGTAGTCACCGACAATACCAAAACAAATTAGGTATACGTACTTGTATACTTAATGCTAATTTAGATGTTTTAATGATTATTGGAGTTCAAACTGTCGGATGGTGTGATTCTTTAAAATGCTGCGAACGCCCCGTTGCATTCTACCGGCGGCACTCGTGACTAGTCCAACTTGTTAGCGTCCACGTCGCGAACTTTGGGTAGCGGGATCACACTTATAACGGTGTGATCACAGCAGATAACGAGAGGATGAAAGGCGAGTTTCTGGCGCCTCCAAACCAGAACTAACCAGCTAAGGGAAGGTAACCCCGACAGAAAAGCCCACCAGAGATGGCAACGGGAAACCACTCTGGTCATATTCCTTCTCACTTCTGTTTACTATACTTCAAAAATATGAAAAAATTTAACTTATCTAAAAATTGTGCAAATTATGTTTGCAGGTAGTCAAAGATTGCTTAGTAAGCTAGACGTTTCTTCACTTAATTCTATTATTGTCAATGGTACCAATATCTAATGCAAAAAATCTTTACGAAATCAAGGGGTACTAATGGATGAACATCTATGCTGGCGAGCTCAGAATAATGAATTAAGCCGCAAAATATTTTTCAGTTTACACTCACTTAGAAGGTTGAAAAATTTAAACCCATTAATACTAAATGCTCACTCGTACAAGTATTACTACTACCCATTTTAGATGACGCTGATGTTTCCACGGCTGATTTAAGCTATGAGCAACTCGATAAACTTGAGCGACTTTAGAATATATGCAAAAGGTATATTTTTGCTCTTTGGAAAAATGACCACATTTCTGATTATCGTAGGCAACTGATATGCCTCAAAATTAGACAGTGGAGAGACTATCCCTCCCTCTCACTTCTGTTTACTATACTTTATGATCCTGACGCTCCTGTATACCTCTGTGAAAAATTTAAACGCTTATCAGTTCATATTTTACCTCTCCTTTCTGATTCTCAAAGCACCCTCTTAATACCCATCCACAATTCCTATTTCTCCTCTAACTCATAAAGTGTCCATGCGGCTCGATCGTGGAATCATCTCCTATCCATTGTTTCAATCACGTCTGAAGAAACATCTCCTTTCTCTTCCTTAATCTCTTCTCCTTTCCTCTTTACTCTTTTTTCCAGTTGAGTAATAGTATTGATTAGAGGTAATTTACATGTACAATTGTATTTTGATGTATCTTTAGATTCTTTATTTTTATTTTCTATTGAATATGTTTTGCGACTTAAATTACAACAATTAAACTTTCACTTTACTGGTTGTTTGGAAGACATTGACATTTGGCAATATGTACATAAGGCCGTGTTTGAGTTTTCATGATTATTAATAACATGATAATTAATTTTATTTACAATTATTGAAATAAACAATATTTTGAGTTTGTCCAAATTTTTGTAGACAAGGACTGGATTCAACTCCCTGGGGAGCTGTTTATATTAACATATTACAACAGAGATGAAGAACATTTAAGAGAAGGTAATATAGAAGTCTAGTCATCTACAGGGCTTATGACTTGTCAATAGCTGGTTTAAGTGGCCACTTTACACACTGCGTAACATTCACCATTATGCCCATATTTTGACATCTATATTACTTCGATTCTTTCATCTGTTGACATTTGTGAAGTTAAGTTGTGGTCCATGAAGTATAGAAATTGAAATAGTAACATTTTCAGGCGTTGCCCAGTATGTAGGTGAAATAATTCAATTAGATGAATCTCACCCGCATAAATAAAGGTTTCAGCTCTTTAACTTCACAAACATCAACAGATGAAAGAATTGAAGGAATATAGATGTTTTAATATGGGCAGCATGGTGAATGTTACACAGTGTGTAAAGTGGCCACTTAAACCAGCCATTGACAGGTCATAAGCTCTGTAGATGCCTACACTTCTATATTACCTTCTCTTAAATGTTCTTCATTATTGAAATAGTTGAATATGTAAAAATAAAATCAGTAAGTCCCGTTGACCACGAAAATTAAAAAATATATGATTATTTTTATTTAACTATAATTTTTTTTATATGTAATTGGCTAACATACCATCCGACTTTCTAAAACTTTTAAAATTATTTTTTAATATTTTTTTATTTTCGTACATACTTAGTAAATTATATTTACTGATATTAATATTCATTGATTGCCAATGTTTTGGTTATCGCTTTTAAACGTTCCCCTTTCTCGAACATTCAAGTTTGTAAGTGAAAAAGTATTCTGTACTTTTAATAGTTTCTTAGTGTATTTGAAATAATGGTATTTCATAAAATAATATTATGATGCAATACTAAATGTATTTTTGAATTTAATCATTGAATTAAGAATTTATTTTTATGAAACCGCTGCATTCTGAAGAAAATATATTTTTAAATCATATAACAAAATAATTATTGTGTTATAGATCTATAAATTGCTCAGTTGTTAAATTATTAAATCGTTTATCTGAATTTTATTATAAAATTGTTTATATGTAGACATACTATTAAATAAACTTATCTATGTTTATCACTAGAATAATTGTGCACAATAGTCCCGACTTAACACAGAGTTTATCTATTAAATAGCAAAAATTTAAATAATGAAAATAATTCATTGTCGTATGCAAATTTTTACATAAAAACTAACAAATAAATAACTCGTATTTATTGTTTATTGCGTTGCACTGTCCTCATTTATAACAAGCATTGATCATTACCTTTTTTAAAAGCCCTCTGGGCGCACTGTGCTCATAAAAAAAAAAAATTAAACAATTGTGATAAAGCGAGCACCCTGAGTATGCGAATATGAAATATATTTTTCTTAGTATCAACATTCATTTCGATGTACAATATTCGCTAATTCACTCTATTGAACCCTTGTGAACATTGAGTACTGCATGTTTGCTCTTTACGAGTGAGTGATTATTGGATACAAAATAATGATGTATATGATTGGAAATGTTATATTGTACTAGGAATATCATCAGTATTGAATTATTACTGTAGTTAATAACTGGTATTTGATTTTCCATCTTAACGTAACACGTTTTTCGAAGAAATAATTGCAAATTCAAATTAATTAAATCTCGTCCTCAGAGAACATTTTGTACAAAATAATCATACAGATATCTTGGCGTGTATTTTTTTAGAAAGGTTAGTAAAGGATACGAATATTCTAGATGAATAATGATTTATCATATCAATGGAGATTGAGAACTTTTTATCGTCATACCAATGGTGTATAGGCCGCTGAATTGTCATTTATATCTATGGAAGGTGATTAAATTTTATGTTTGCGAACTTGATGGTTCAAACATAGAGTACACATGCAGTACCAATATGGTGTACCAAGTAATCCCCGTAAAAAATATGGCCAGGATGAAAATTCATAAAGTCAATTACTGCTATTCTATACATAAAAGGAGTTACTGTTACTATTGATTGGTAAATTTTAATAATTCAATAAGCTTTCAGTCTTACACTTCAGGTGCCAAGTCTAGTAACAGTGAAATATTGCAGCATTGAACCATCTTTTTAAATTTTGAAGTAGGGCACACAAAAACATAATATATGCTCTGATAATTACATCGTTTAAACATATATATTATTTACAAACTGTTTAACACATCGTAACCTTAAGTTTGAATTCTGATACATTTTCGTCGTCAGAAATATTTTTCCCCACATCATAATATTTATGTACTGCGTTATATAAAATAGAATTTTGTGACTTCGCTTTTTTTCTAAATGGGAGTCTCTTGTGGTATTCAAGATGGCATTAATATTTTTTTTCGAAATTCTGTGTTTTGAACAAATTTTTTTTGATAAAACCTTTATTAGCATAAATATACAATACAGTAAAAAAATGGAACACTTAAGGTTGAACTAGCTAAAAAAGAATCTGGCTCTTGTGTTTGGTAAGTTTACAAAATAACATAAAAATGAAACAAAAATGCATAATAAAATAATAAAATAAATAAAAAATTAAACAATATTAAAATTTGAGAAAATATAACACTAAAAAAATTTCAATAAAAACACAAAATTTATAAACAAAATATTCAACTTAATTTACTACTACAGAGATGAAGAACATTTTACAGAAGGAAACATAGAAATCTAGGCATTTACAGGGCTTATGACCTCTCATTGGCTGTTTTAAGTGGCCACTTTACACACTGTGTAACATTCACCATTCTGCCTATGTTTAAACATCCACATTTCCTCAACTATTCCATCTGTTGACTTTTGTGAAATAAAAGAGCTGAAACCTTTATCATGTGGGTGAGATTCATCCGGCTGAACCAATTCACCTACTAGGCAACGCCTGAAAACAATTTTCCGATTTTCTATTTTTCATTTATATATTCTCAATTCTTTCATCAGTTGGTCTTTGTGAAGTTGAACAACCTAAACCCTTTTTGATGCGAGTGACATTCTGATCGAATTGTTTTACTTATAAACTAAGCAACGCCTGAAAATATTTTTAAATTTTCATACTTTTTCTTGGACCAGCTGGTTTTATTTTGAGTCTATCCAAATTTTTGTAGTCAAGAACTGGATTCAACCCCTTGGGAGTTATTGATATAAACATACATCAAAAGAGATGAAGAACTTTTAGAAATAAATATAGAAGTCTAGGCATTTACAGAGCTTATGACCTGTCAATGGCTGATTTGAGTGGCCACTTTATGTCAACTCCCAAGGGAGTCGAATCCAGTTCTTGCCTACAAAAAATCGAATAGAATCAAAATATTGGTGACAATATTTTACGTCCAACTTGCCAGCAATCAAACTCGGAATCTCAACCTAGGGTAGGCGAACATCATAGCCAATATATTACTAGGCGGGCTTATGTCCACTGAGTTTTTAAATCAATTTTGTTCAATTCACGGCAAGGCTTGTTTAATATTTACAACAGGCGGAATTTCAATACAATATTATTTCATAGTTCATGTAGCGTGAGACTGATCATCTTGCCGCAAACAATCAATGTGAGCTGAGATTGGATTACCGGCGCAATTTCTCATCAGGTGTAGATGAAGCATTGATGATGATATTCAATAAAATCAAAGATAAACAGTTTTTAATTAAAAAACCGCAACAGGCGAGGCTGAATCAAAGTTGTGAAACGTGAATCACGTGAGTCTGAGTGCATGAAGAATACATTTCCGACTACGAAATAGAACCTAGACGAGTGTTATTGGCTCGAGAGCTATTTTCAGGTAAACATCGTGAACAAATATCGACTAGAGAAAAGCTTGAGGTCCCGAGTTCGATACCTGGGAGGGTCGCTATAAAATATACATACGTATATGCCTCGGCTCCAACAATTGTTTCGTGTTAGTATTTCAAGCACAAATAATAATGAAATTGATCGGAACCAGCATGAACACGATCACAATACTAGAGAAAAGAACAAAATTAGACTTCCATTTAGGAAAAAGGCAGTCACAAAATTTAAAGCAATTAAAAAGTATTACGAAATGGAAAAAAATATTTATGAAGAAAAAAACATATCAAAATTTAAAATAATGTTCAAGACATATGTGATAAACAATTTATAAATTAAATATATTTGCAATGCTATTATTAGAACACACATAACAATATGTATGATATGTGTGCTCTACTTTAAGATTTAAATAAAAAAATAATTAAATAAATGTATCTTTTCCCAGAATCATAAACTTTTACGACAATTTTTTTTCTGAAATATATATACATTTTGCTCACTCTAAACAACTATAAATAAGTTTCTAGAGCCTTAATTGCAAATAACAATTATAATTTAATCTACATTTGTTGCCACAAAGAGTGAAAACATTTTTGAGAAGGGAATACGAAGGACTAGGCGTTCTCGGGGCTTATGACTTGTCGCTGACAGGCTTAAATGGCCATTTTACACACTGTGTAACATTCACCATTCTGTTTATATTTAAACGTCCACATGTCCTCAACTATTTCTTTATCAAAAATGTTTTCCCTCTCTGTTGCAACAAATTTAGATTTAAACAACTCCCTGCGGAAAAGGTCCAGCCCGTCTACAAGCATTTGGACATACTCAAAACATTATCGATAATTTAATCTAACTGTATTTATTGTAGCAAACTTGACATATTTTAATTTTTTTGTATGCTTTCATATTGTATTTTTTTTATTTTTTATTAATGCTTATTTGAAAATGAATTATGATGAAAAGATTTTCTTATGACCAAGGAAACAATAAAAACTAAAAAAAAATATTGTGATTTATGTTTTACAGGTCCATTACTATTGTATTTTTTTTACAAGTGTAGTGATACAGAGTGACTACACAAGTATGCTTTTAGTACTATATTGGAAACTGTTATTGGCCTATAATTTTGGTTTATTAGTAAACGTTATATTTTTGTTGCATGTCTGTTGTTTTCTTCTGATAAATAAATAAATAAAAGAACCCGACTCTTTTTTGGTTGGTACAATCTGAATTGTTCATATTTTTTTTAATGAATATTTAGATGTTAAATAAAGGTTTCATAAAAAAAAAACATTTTATCCTTTTAACTGTATATTATTATTTATTTCAGTGAGTCATTCTTTTTCTTTGATTTATTTACACTCTTAATAACTTGATCTTATTCTATATTTATTTATTTATGCTCGTTGCAATAATTTGTGCCCTATATACTATAAGTTAAAAAAATACTCGTATATCAATCGCAGCGTATCTCGATTATTTTTGTTACATGCAAGCGAGGCAATCAGTTTTGCGCGATGCCCAGTCTAAAGAGTCGAAAAATTATTGAGCTGATTTTATAATTATTTTAGGGTTTTATTTTAGCTCAAAGGTACTCACATACAATATTAAAGAAGAAGTGTTAATCAACATTGTTTTGAGAAGGTATTTCTGAGTCTTTGTATATTAGAATGTCTGTATAGATAGACCGCAACCTCGACAAAAACGTGGAAAATATTTATATTTCAATAAAGTTCTTAGATTTTCACGGCCTTTCTGATACTAATTTTGTATCCCAGAAGACCGTAAACAGTAAATATTTCATGACGACCTTGCAGGGAATCGATCATGATACCTTATGCATAGGATGCAAACGCCATTACGTGTAATGTTGCACAGTGCGTAAAAATATCAGAAAATGTTCTTGGAATTTCCTTGTGTTGGAATATTTAGTATTGAAAAATGAAGGGAAAAAATGAAAGTATATATTTAACTTACGGGAACAGGGTTATCCAAGACCGGGTTGGTTTTCGCAGGCTGTCGAGAATTCTTCATGATTCCTCTTCTTCAAACAACTTCGCTATCGCCAAACTGTAACATAATATAAAAAACAAAAAAAAAATTAGTGCATATTTAATGAGCAAATAGCCTGTTAAGAAAACAAATAGTGCACATATTTATGTAACAGAATTATGAAAATTGAACACGCAAATCAAAATAAACACCAAAAATCATTTAATATTCAGTACCGTAAATTAAAAGAAAATTTTAAAAATTGATTTAAAGACCAATAGTATAAATCAGATTATAAAAATAATATTATCTGTTATCCAAAAAAAAGAATACAAACAACAATTTCATTATAAGTAGAACGTTTTAATTTATAGCCGTTATGTTATTAGATTGCATCAAATTACGCATTCAGTTTATTGCTACCGTTTTCATGTTTACATATTTTTTTAAATAATCCACTGCTGGTATCATACAATTAAATTTGCGATAGTTAAACAATGCAAAAAATATATTACGCAAAAAAGTAAACCCACAAAAAAAAATTACTCGGTAACATAATTGGCAAGTTTCAAATTCAGTAAAATAAATTGAAATATTTGGCTATTTATCAATAAAACAAAATACCTGTGTTCCAAACTAATTGTTTAAATAAATCTATTAAATATATTGTTTAATGTCTAAACGCACTAATAAATAATTTAAAATATTAATTGTAACTGCAATCGGAATTCGTTGTAAAACGGCATAGCAAAATTATACATAATTAGACTATAAAATTGTGTTAGACAGCGTCATTTGATTTAATGATATGAAAAAATATTCTTAAAAATAAACGATTTGGTTAGAAACAAATTCAGTTCAAACAGCAATTTTTTCGCTTGTATGTAAGCGTGAAAAATAAATAAATGCATTTTTATGGCATAAATTGGTTGACAATATTTCTAGTCAGTAACGAATTACAAGAGAGATGGGGAACATTTTAGAGAACGGAATATGTAAGTCTAGGCATTTACAGGGCTTATGACCTATCTTAGACTTCACATTCCCTTCTCTAATTTTTTTCCATCGCTGTTTAAATTTGTTAATCTTAATGACTTCCAAGGGGGTAAAATATAGTCAATTGTCTACAAAAATTTGGACAAGCTCAAAATATCGTAATTCTAGTAATGTTTAGAAAATGTACCTGTTTCGCAATAATTATTATGTCAATGTATTTTTATAGTAAACAATCGATGTAAGTAGTAATGATCGCAATCTTCATGAATAAAATAACAATGTTAAAAATGCATATTCACATCAAAAAACAATAAGGAATATAAGTAATAATATTTTTGCACTGGCCGAATGAGAACGATATAAAAATAATTAAAATATCAAATAAAAACAAGTAATCAAACGTAAACGGTCTTCTTGTGGATTATCAAAATATATACAGAATTTAATTTTTAAAAAGTTCATGCAGCATTGAAATAAGTACCCACTGTAAAAACAATTGAAAAATCAAAAAGCGATATAAATTCAAACGTAATTCGTTGACAGTATAACACCGCGAACGACATAAGTTATAAGTATGTATATTAAATTGAGTTATAAGTTAAGTCAGAAATACTGAGGGCTCCTCATTATCCTAGTAATAATTATCATGATAAGCCCTCTCTAGTTGTACTTGATTGCACGCCAGCAATCTATCTTATCGCTATTTCCGCTTTTTTGTAAGCAAACTGCAAACGAGGGAATCCCCGCCGGTAGCGCCCCCGGCGATTGTAATTGGAAACATCCCCCGTCAATCGGTCGCATGAGACAAGAAACAAGAAGATTGGGGAAGAACAGTGGGAGGGGGGTGAGTAACACAGACCTGATGGGGTCGCAAGCGGCACAACCTCTCCCGCCGGAGAACGCCGACGAACTGATGACAGAATGTATTTAGCGCCGAGCTAACCCGTTTCCACAACTTCTACAACTTTTCCAAAAGAGTTCCACTGGGTTTCGAATTGCAAATTCATATTAAATATGTGCTGGTGCTAGTCGACAAATAAACTAAAATTACGCATCTTTTGTATGTTTTTAAAGTGGATAAAGTATCGCTTTAACCTATTGATTGATTTAGTGTGAGTTTTGTACAACTCCATATTTAAACTTATAATATAATAAATCAAACACTGATTTGAGTCTACTGAACACTTTATATTATTTTTACGTTTGTAATTTTTTTTTCATATTTGTTCAAATAAAATAAAGTATTCAGTAGACTTAAATCAGTGTTTGATTTCGTATATTATAAGTTTGAAATCACTTTAACCCTCAAGAAGAGTAACTTTTGAATGTAAGATAGATATATTGTTTCTAATGTCTAAAATATGTTGTAAATAGTCAGCACTTGTTTCCTCAAAGTCTAAAACGCCATAGTCAAAAAAGAAATCAAGTGTTGGAGATTCAATTTTGTAAATCAACACATACAGGGGCATGTCATTATCTTTACCCTTAAACTAAATATATATTTTTTTTTTGAAAAAGAAATATTTGCGTTCTTATGATTTACCCAAATATTTAATTTTTAGGGCCATTTTCAACGAGTTGTAATAACTCACTATTAGAAAATGGAATCAAGTTGGGGTAAAATGGGATTCGAACCACGGACCTTCGATCCGTGAGTCCGAGACACTAGCCACGGGACCACAACCCGATATTGAATATTCTTATTCTTAGAGGTAGGGGTCAGAGCTATGCAAGCTCTTGACGTCACTGCGACCTGTGGAGGTCTTCGTGAATAGTTCTTGCCCTCCATGCATAGGTCAATAAAGAGCCTGGCTACTGTGTGGAAGGCGAGAGATTACAATTTGTTAAATCTCCCCCTCCAAGCTCAGATCCGTAAAGTATCGAGCTATTAGGCAGGGAGCGAGCTTTTTAACATCTTCAGGTTTAAGCAGGGATTCCCCGAAGACGATGCTCCTTTTATAATGTTGCTGCAGAACCTACATCTTATTTATATATAACTCTTACTTTAAAGACGAGATAAAGAATGATGATAAAGGCTCTCGTATTCTAATAATTTATTTATAAACTAGGTCACAAATAAAAATGACAATGATTTTTTTTCTAGGCAAACCTTTTCTTTACTTTCATTTTATTTTAAGCTACTATAATTTTATGTATCTCACTTATTTTTTACTAACTTATTAGTTTAAAAAATATTAAAAAACCTGAATGTAACGTTTTTATTTTATATATCTCTTTTTTTATATGCCATACAAATATGCTTTTTGCTTTTTTTTGTAGGACTTTTTCAGTGTACAATACAAAATTTAAAAATATAGATTACACAATCACTCTGTCAGATTAAAAAT
Organism: Micrasema longulum; assembly: GCF_059751315.1. Classification (NCBI taxonomy): domain Eukaryota; kingdom Metazoa; phylum Arthropoda; class Insecta; order Trichoptera; family Brachycentridae; genus Micrasema; species Micrasema longulum. The sequence continues at coordinate 31,019 of NW_028277802.1, forward strand.
TTACGCTAAAAATGCATTATGTAACTTAGTAGACATTATAGTAATAAATATGTACATCTTCTTTCCCCTCCTTAATCCCGCCCAATTTACAATAACTTCCTGTTCTTAAAAAAATGGGAAAATTCTTTGATTATTGAATAATATGAAACAAAGATGAAAATAACATTTTTATATGTATAAACTTAAATGTATTTATTTAATACGTAATACAATTTCTTTATTAATTTTGTATACTTTGTGGAAATCTGTTATTAGTTCTGAGTTTATACACTATATCTGTTTGTTTACTATAAATATGTATGTAGAACTGTTGATTTCCCAAATAAAATAAAATAAATCTACACCGCGATGTATTTAAGATTTAGTACACCAACGCACAGGCCATATATGAGATTTTTTTGTTTGAATAAATATAGTAATATTAATAAGAATATGTACTAAAATGTAAACAAAAAAAGGTTAAAGAAATTAAATAACGAAATGTTTTAAATAGTCAGGTTTTCAAATAACTTATTTATAAGGAAGAGATATAAATATATGCAAAAACAATATCAAGAGCCTAAACAATGTAAGAAAATATAATTACAAGCTTTTGCTTCTAGTTCTAGGAGATGCACTTTTGTTAAATATATTGTATGGATATACATACACATGCACTAGAAGCATCGATGAGAAATAGTTTATCCGATTAGTCCGAGAGAAAAAATTCTAAAATAATTATGGTAGTTTTTTAATACGTTTAAATAATTAATGAAAAACTTAAAAAATGTCTTGTCGTCACAGTTTGAGAATCCCTTTTGACTCTTTCCACGTTATTTTCCGCCTGTCCATACCCTGGCGGTCGTTTTCACACCACAGTAAAAATCCACCCGGCACGATAAAACAACATAGGGTGGATTGGTTTCTGTCGTATTGTAATTATTTTTATTTATTTAACGGCAGGTAAACGCACTAACCAATAAACCATTAGACTGACTAATCTCCAATCAATTTCCCTTTGAATTTTTTTAACTTCGAGTTGAAAATATATTTATTGATCGAAAAAATAAAATAGTAAATAAGTATCCCCCGCCCTAATTCTATCGTATCGGGTGGATTGGGACGGTACATGTGAAATGTGCTGACCGCCATACAGACACGGCATAATAGGATTCCACACTCCGGAAAGCAGTTTTCTACGGCGCGGCGCGAGGAAATGTCTGATCATACTACGTCCTGTACGCACTCAGTGATTACTGACTATTTCAACAGGAGAACTTTTCCAGAATTATTTATTGTTGATGACGTTTAATCCAAATTTCTCGATAAAACGCCACGGCCACATTTTGATATAAGTAAACGGTAGTCGGCCTAGGTATTATAATATTTTCTTACATGCTATTTTATTGTATTCATAATTTATATTTTTTAGATCCAAATTCTATCATATTTTTTTATTGACATTTGATTATTTTTCAAACTTTTTTTATAACATACACTGAAACATATTTTTTAAGGGGGATGGATAGGTCTTCTTGTTTAAAATCAATTCGGGGTTTCAAAATTATTCCTTTTTTTAATTGATTTTGCCTTAATTTTATTCTTAAATGTAACATGATATCAAATTACCTTTTTCAAGAAAGTGTATAATTTTTTGCCAGGACTATGGAAAAGCGTGTGTGTTAAGTTAAAAAAACGGTTGACCTCGCTCTTTCATGACTTTGGTCGTGTAGGGATTCAGTGAGGTTGATGCATATAGTTTTCATAAATAATATAAAAAAACAATTTGCAAAATCAACTTTTTTCAGGAGACAGCTTGTCCACCACATACCGCACACCGCATTCCTTGGCTGTGCCCACATACACGGAAAATTTTCTTTTTGCCTAACGAGAAAAGCTGCCCGAATGAGCTCTCTGTAATCATATAGCCTAAGCATATTTGTGCTGAAAGAAAGTAATCCAAAAATACATAATAATCACTTCATTGGATTGAGAAATGAGGGAAGTGAATTCAACACTTACTGAGATTAAATTTATTGGACAGGATCGATTCGCCGAAATAATTACGAAACTTTTTAAAATACTAGAAATTATTTTCGGAAGCCACCAGATCTGTAGATCCGACAGGACCTACAACAGGGCCACGTATAGTAACGAGAAACTCCATTCGGTAATCATAGAGAGGGAGAAAGGGACAAGACCACAGGATGTGTTCGGAAGATTGTTTAGGATATCCGCACCAGCACGAAGGGGAATCAACAATATTGAAAACAGGCCACTAAACTTAACTTAACTTCAGTAAAATCAACAAATGGAAGAATTGAAGAAATATGGATGTTCAAACATAGGCAAAATGGTGAATGTTACACAGTGTGTAAAAGGGGCCACTTAAACCAGCCAAAGACAGGTCATAAGCCCTGTAAATGTCTTGACATCCATATTCCCTTATTTAAGGTATTCTCCATCCCTGTTGTAATTTGTTAAAACAGGATAGAGTAAAAACTGTTTGTAAAATCAAATCTAACACATTAATTATTATTCCAATCCGTTGTTCTACTTTAAAAGGTATCATTTTTGACAAAATTGTAGATTGGCGGCTAAACACGCAGACCGACGATAACATTTGGGGTGTTAACATAAGTTGTGTCTGTTTTTTTCCAAATTTGAAAATGAGCACCAAAAGAAAAACAAAATTTTGAAGATTATATGTCGTCGCAAATGTGGCCTTGCATAAAATATTTCTTATTCCCAGTACTAGAATTTGAAGCGTAAAAATATTCCATTTATGACGTAAAACAATCAATTAGTTAGAAAACATGTTTGCGAACTGATACTAAATGTTTCACGCTTTTTATTCTGACCAGTTGAAAATAAATGCCTTGATATCGATTTCAAATTTAACTTTTTGCGCATTATTTATTATGTGTATTAGAGGGCGGATTGTTTCAAGAGATGTCTTTCAAATAATCAAAAGCAGACTGATGTAAGTTGATCGAGGTTTTCAATTATTTATGAATTATTTTTCTGTTTACATTTTAAAACATAACATGACATTCTTTACACATTACAAAACATTTATATATGTAATTAAAAAAAAAAAAAAAAAAATCCTAAATTGCTTGCCGTTTGCAGAACTTGCAAAGAACTCGAATAATGTGGATTTTTTACGTATCCGTCATTAAAATTATGAGAATATCTGAACATATTATATACACACACATGTCCACTCTCATTCCAATATAACACCCACTCGCCCACCCTCTCACTCACTTAAGCTCACACAAACACACTAGTATGTATTGTACGTGTATTTAATGTATTTCTGTGGATATCTGTCATTGGTTTTATTCTCTGTTTATTTTATTTGTTATATTTTTGTTACATGTATTACTGTTGATAACCCCAATAAATAAATAAATAAAAAAATATATATTAATATGTCACCCGAACATTGTAAAACCATGACCCGGATTCAATTTTTAAAAAATGTAAAAAATTGGTTACTGGGTTTAGGTCGAGAAAAATAGGAAAATTTACTCAAAATACATTCTTAAATAATAAATTAATATTGTATAACTGTAAAGTAAATTAACTAGTAGGTAGTAATATTATTAACATATTACAACAGAGATGAAGAACATTTAAGAGAAGGTAATATATAAGTCTAGACATCTACAGGGCTTATGACCTGTCAATGGCTGGTTTAAGTGGCCACTTTACACACTGTGTAACATTCACCATTCTGCCTATATTTGAACATCTATATTCCTTTAATTCTATCATCTGTTGATGTTTGTGAAGTTAAAGAGCTGAAACCTTTATTTATGCTGGTGAGATTCATCTAATTGAATTATTTCACCTACATACAGGCAACGCCTGAAAATGTTATTTTTTCAATTTCTATACTTCTTCATGGACCAGGTAATTTATCAACAATATTTTGAGTTTGTCCAAATTTTTGTAGACAAGGACTGGATTCAACTCCCTGGGGAGCTGTTTATATTAACATATTACAACAGAGATGAAGAACATTTGACAGGTCATAAGCTCTGTAGATGCCTAGACTTCTATATTACCTTCTCTTAAATGTTCTTCATCTCTGTTGTAATATGTCAATATAAACAGCTCCCCAGGGAGTTGAATCCAGTCGTTGTCTACAAAAATTTGGACAAAATCAAAATATTGTTGAGTAATATTATTGTTTATTTTTGCATAAAAATGTCTGCCTTAAAACAGGTTGTACCTAGTTAGGCAGACTAGACATGATCCAGAGAAATCTATTACCTAAGTGTGTATGTAGTAGATAAAGTCATTGTTATTTTGTTAATAAACTATGATTATTATTATTAACAAACGTCGATAAATCGAACGAAATACCAAACGATTAGCGAGAAAAAAGAATTACGTTGCTGTAAAGCAAAATTATTTGAATTTGGAATTCTTACGCGAAAGAATGTTCACCCCGTTCAAATTGGCCAGTTTGTGAAAACGGCAAATTAGTAGGACGCGAACGTAAGCACGTAATATTAAAAGAGAAAAATTAAGTGATTTTTTTATTTATCTAAATATTTACACCCATTGGCAATTTACAAAATAATGTTAGCACAAACGTAGTGATAATTTTGAAAAAGCAACAAGTCAATCGATAATGTAACAACGAAACTTACTATATAGTAATTCCTCTTTATTTTTTTAGAGTAGGTGCTTATAGTTGGGGCGTACGTTCAAAATGCACGAAAGAAATGGAGTAATGTATTTTGACGCTACCCGGTTGAGTTTCGATAAAAATTGGCGCCTCATTATTGAAGAATATAATATATTCGTGAATATCGACAATCTAATTTCTATCTAAACTCAACCGAGCAGCGTAAAAACACATTACCGCATTCATTCCGTGCGCCTTGTACGCAAACCCCATCTTACTTATATCTAGATATTGTTCAATATGGATGAAGCTACTGAGAATATAAAAATCTAGGCATTTACGGAGCTTATGATCTGGCATTGGCCGGGTGAAACCATCGCTTTACACACTGTGTGACATTCACTATTCTGCCTATATTCTGCTTATATTAAAATCAATATGAGCGTGTGGCATTTTACGATTCTCTATAATATAATAAGCTTGGTTGGAATATTATATTTCGCATTCGTGTTGGCCCACTATAAAAATTGAAAGAATGGCGAAAACTAGTGACATCTATTGTTGGAAAGGGGTAAGTTTTTTACACTCCAGAAATCTTCCATACTTATCTGCATTTTTGTTTTTTCGAATCATGATTTATATTGCTATGGGTTGACATCAACATCATCGTTCCCTTTCTGCACCTTAAGGTCCATAGGGCACTGCATAGGTACCCAAATTGCGGCGAATTCTGGTTTTTTTTTACACGCAGGTAAGATAATCAGTCTTACGCTTCAGGTGGCCGTCCAGGGACCATGAAACATTCTGGCATAAAACACCTTTTAAAATAAATATTTTATGTCAAACATCCAACCAAGGAGTTGAACCCCAGACCTCTTGCATGGTAGACAAATGCACTGTCACATATCGGTATTTTAAACCTTGTCTTTTTTTGTAAATTTATTAATATTATAAAAATATGAGTTGCATATATATCATTATAGTTTATATTAGTTTTAATATAAGCTAACTTAAGAAATAAAAAAAAAAAAAAAAAAATTAACTAGCGGACCCGACAGACGTTGTCCTGCCCGAACGTTGGTTTGCCTGCTATTAGCTTAGAAAAGACATTCATTCATTGATAAGTTGGTACCTAGATACTTGTTTATTATTGAATTCCAAAAGTAAAAATTGTTCATATTCAAATATTAAATTTAAGTAATTACCTAGGTACTCGTTTATGTTTGAATTCCAAAACATAAAATATTTTTTTTCAAATATGGCGTTCTTTTTGCGAACGTCAAACTCCGGTCTTCTCACCAACAGAGGGGTGTACTTATGTAAGAATACAATTTTTAAAAATGTATTGAATTTAATATTATTTTAGTATTAACAAAAATCCAGTAAAAAGAAATAAATGGGTAGAAATTACAAGGAATGTAAGGAAAGAATCTGATTGAGATCTACAAAAACCGAAAGCTGTTTGTAAACATTCAAAAACATTTTTTTTCCATCTTTTAATTTTTTTGTAAACGCATTCTCCTCGAATGCACCCTTGTAGATCGATGAATAAAACATTTATGTTCCTTACTTATAGTACATATTAGATTGAAGATTTTAATATCTACGAACACGCGCAGCGCAAAGATCTATATTTCTCTGAAAACCGCTCGTAAATCGGTTAAGCCGTTTGTGAGGAGTTCAGTGACGTCACGCGTACGGAGGAATGATATGATATAAAGATAATATAACTGATTTTTTTTGATTGTCAATTTTTAAATTATCCAAATTATTGAAGAGAAGATAAATATATTACAACACAGTGAGAATATGAGAATATGGAAGTTTAGGCATTAACAAGTGGCCATATTTGAAACATTCACCATTCTGACGATGTTTGGAGTACCGTATTTCCTCAATTGAACCTTTATTGATGAATTTCTTCAGAGCTGAAACGTTTATTGATGAGAGCGAGATTCGTGACTTAATTATTTCACGTACATACTAGGCGATCCGCAACGACTGAAACCATTTTTCAATTTTTAAACATCTTCTGAGACCAGTCGGCTAAGTCAATAATATTGTTTAATTTTTTGTGAATAAGGGCTGGATCTCACTCCTTAGGCAGCTGTAAAGGTTTCAGCGTGATTCCTAGAATTCCATGCTCCCTTTTCTAAAATGTTTCCACTCTGTTGAACTTAATATGATAATGTATTTTATTATATTGTTGGCAACTCGTCACATCGTCGACACGTTTCTTAGAAACTGTTATAACACATACACACATGACGTTTCAAAGACGTAACAGGTAAATGCCCTTTGCAGAAACGAAATAAAATCAATTTGTTGCAACAGAGAGGGAAAATATTTTTGAGAAGGGAATATGGGAGTCTCAGCATTTACAGGGTTTATGACCTGTCATTGCCTGGTTAAAGTGAACAACTCCTTAGGGAGAAAATCCATCCAGTCTGCAAGCATTTGGACATTCTCAAAACATTGTTGAAATAAAATTAATTGAAATCAAAAACGTTTTGATTATGTCCATTTGTTTAAAGACACGCTGGATTTCTTCCCCAGGGAGTTATTCAGATTTTAATATGTTGCAGCATAAGGAATTTTTTTTTTGAGAAAGGATGTTTGAACAAAGGCAGAATAGTGAATATTACGCAGTTTATAAAGCGGCCACTGAAACCAGTCAACGACAGGTCATAAGCCCTCTAAATGCCTAGACTTCAATATTCCGTTCTCGAAAATGTTTTCCCTCTCCGTTGCAACAAATTAGTATCTAAATAACTTTCGAACCAGGTTGTGGTCCCGTGGTAGTATTGTAGACTTACGGACCAAAGGTCCCAGGTTCTAATCTCACTCTACCGCATCTATTTCCATTTTTCCAGCACAAGTTATTTACGACTTTTAGGAAATGGTCATAAAATTGAAATATTTGAGTAAATAATAAAACTCAGGTATTTCTCTTTTTTTTTAAAAAAATGCCTGTCTACATACATTTGGACATACTCAAAACACTGTTGATTAAATTAACCGATATAAAAATTGGAGAATGCTTTTCTGGCGTTGTCCAGCAGGTGAACTTCACAAAAATAAATAGATAAAAGAGTCAAGGAAATGTGGACGTTTTAGCATAGGCAGAATGATAAAAGTTACATAGTGTGTAAAATGACCACTTAAACCAGACAATGACAGGCCATAAGCCCAGTAAATGTCTAGACTTCAAAATTCCCTTCTCAATGTTTTCCTTCTCTGTTGCAATAAATTTAGACCTAATTTGAAAATGTCTAATACGTTTTTTTCTTTTTACAAAGAAACCTTCATAATTAAAGTTCATCATCACCATCATCATTCCTTTTGCACCCAATGATGCATAGGGCACTGCATTGGTACAACAATCGCAGCGTATCTTGATCATTTTTTGTTACATGAAGGTAAGATCAGTCTTTTGCTGCATGTTGCCAATTCAGAGACCATAAAATATTCAAGTGTAAAAACACATTTATTAATAAGTATTTAATGTAACTACGTGGGCAATCGAACCCAAGATCTCTTGCATGCTTGATAAACGTACTGACGACTTAAAGTAGTTATTTGCGTATAACTTAAAAATCAACAATATTTTGAGTTTGCCCAAATTTTTGTAGACAAGGACTGGATTTTTCACAGCATGTAAAGTGGCCACTTAAATCAGCCAATGACGGCAGGTCATAAGCCCTGTAGATACCTAGACATCCATATAACATCTAAAATTTTATTTATCTCTGTTGTAATATGTTAGTATTAACAGCTCCCCAGGGAGTTGAATCCAGTCCTTGTCTACAAAAATGTAGACAAACTCAAAATATTGTTGATAAATCCATCTGGTCCATGAAGAAGTATAGAAATTGAAAACTCAGGCGTTGCTTAGTATGTGGGTGAAAAAATTCATATAAATGAATCTCACCGCCGTAAATAAACGTTTTAGCTCTTTAACTTCACAAATATCAACAGATAAAAGAATCGAAGCAATATAGATGTCAAAATATGGGCATAATGGTGAATGTTACGCAGTGTGTAAAGTTGCCACTTAAACCAGCAAATAACCGGTCATAAGCCCTGTAAATGCCTAGACTTATATATTACCATCTCTAAAATGTTCTTCATCTCTGTTGTGATATGTTGACTTAAAAATCATTAAATTTTACAGTTGTAATATGTTAAGTAAATAACAGCATTTCTCGATACTATTCCTATCCGATTACCTTTCGTTCCCATCCTTCCCTTGACCCATCCTTCCCTTGACCCATCCTTCCCTTGACCCATCCTTCCCTTGACCCATCCTCATGGTACCTACCTAACATAAAGATAGAAGAAATTCAAAATTAGAAGATTCGGATTTATAACAAAAATCAAACAACATTTTGGACTTCACAAAAATAGCATAATAAGTGGTTGGATTCGTCGCGCGTCGTTGAAAACATTGCTACATTTTATAGTTTATTTTGTCATCCAGTGCCCGAAATTGAAGAACATTCACACCATATTAAAGGTAGGTATCCATTTCATGTTCCTATCCTTTCCTCAAATACGTCCCAATCACAAAACTTAATGAAATTCGTTTTTCATTTACAGTCCGCCTTTTCGTGAACACAATATAATACAAATGAAGAGCATTAAATATTAAAAATAATTGAAAACTTATTTTTATTTATTCACACATATTACAAAAAAAAGAAAAAATATCCTTAACTCCATGAGGTCAAGAGCCCCGTGTTGAGTTGCAATACAACATAATGGATAGTGGAAGCATGCATGTTATTAAAAAATAGTAAAAATATAAATTTTAAATAAAAAAAAAAAAAAAAAAAACATCTGGACAACACGCTTAATAGTATATAAATTTATGCAATGTCTCGCAGCAGTCTCCTGCAATGGTATCTTCCCTTGGACAAAATCCAAACATGAATGAAATAATTAATCAATTACAATCATTCTAAATATACTATAACAGAGATGAAGAAAATTTTAGAGAAGGGAATATATAAGTCTAGACATCTACATCGCATCGTCATCCAACCAATGACAGGTCTTAAGCCCTGTAGATGCCTAGAATTCTTATTCGCTTTTCTAAAATGTTCTTCATCTTTGTTGTAGTGTGTTGGAGTTAACAGCTCCTTAAGGAATTTAATCCAGTGCTTATCTGCGGAAATTCGGACAAACTCAAAACATTGTTAATTATTTTACAAATAAAAAATAATACCCTTTTAAATTTGTCTGGGTAGTTCGTTTCAAATTTCAATATATATTATAAAATAAAAAAAACAGAAAAAGTTTACGTTGCGTGCAAAAACCCTTAATAAATTAAAGTATTTTTTTATGATTTCAGGGTTAAGTTGAAAATCCACTAAAGAAGGGTTTGGAACTGAACGCATTTTATTTACGGTTTGAGCGGATGAATAATACAGTTTCCTGTAAAATAGAACCGGATTCCTGGACGGTTGTTTTTGATGGTTGTTTTGGCTACCTGCTCTCACCCTGAAAAAGGAAATCACGAGGAGAAAATCTACCTTACAAGTGTGGTGATTGACTCGTTCTCCTACCTGGTTTGAGGTCCCGGGTTCGATTCCTGGCTAGGTCGTCATAAAACATTGGTTTAATTTTTTTTTCATTTTTTTGAAAATTTTCATTTTACCCAGACTAGCGCCTTAACTTCACGCATAGTCGTCGCCAGATAGAATGCCTACGCTGACAATACTTTTACACCAAGGTAACTGCGTGAGAGTACGCATTCTTATCTGGCGATGATTGTATCAATCCAGTGGTACGGGATAAGAGTTTGCTTATGAATGCATTGCATAAATTTTTTATCTGTGCATTTTTATTTTAATTTAAATTAAATCATAACGTCATTTTTGCCGTGTGGGTAATGTGTAAAGGTTGTGTTGATAATGAGGAAGTTTAATTATTTATTTATGCTTTATTAAGTTAGTTCATAACATCTGAAGAACTCATATATTTTTTTAATAACATTGCAATTTTTATAAAAAAATCTCAAGAACGTATTTTTAAAAATAAATTTTAAATATTGCCTTTTATTTCTTCCTCAGGTAACTCATTGTACAGCTTTAATTCCTTGTACGATGAGTTTTGAGATTTTTTTCTCCTTTTTTTATCCCTAGTTTCACATATATGACAATTTAATTTATTTATTTACTTAAAGACAGTTTATAGTTTATTACACATTATTTGAGACATAAGTTCCAGCTCTATAGAGGACTAAAAGTCCTGTGTTAAGTTGGGACGAGCAATTAGTTGACGCAGACACATGAGTATATTTATTTATACTTTTACATTGTTTGTATTCTTTTTTTTATACAGAATAATATGTGGGGTGTCCCGTGCCGAGTGAAACATTTTACAAAATGTGAAACATGCCTAAGATTAGTTATTTAATAAAGTTAACATAATAATAACAATAAAAAAAACGTAATTAATCCAATTAACCTAATTATAATTAACATAATAAACAATAAAAAACAAAAATATTCATAAAAAAACATAACCAATTTACATAGACTAATAAAAAAAATATCATAAACAGTGCATACATTTTACCTATTTGGCTTGATCCACTCATCGATCCGTGCGCAACCCCCCTCCACTATCCATTTCTTAACAGCAATTTTATATTGTGAGAACTAACTAATTGTCCTTATGGATAATGGAAGTAGATTGTACACTTTCACCGAGTAGTAGGTCAATCCTCTTTGACCGAAGGTTTTATTTACTATTATATTTTTTTGCAGCATCAGGGTGGAGTATCTAGTAACTCTTGTATTTGTAACGGAAGGTAGAGAATAATGTTTACGTGCGTATAGCAACAAAGTTTTTACATAAAGTTGTTTTATAGATTTGACATTAAGATTTTCAAATATACCGAGGGAGCTAGTTCTGATTGGGACTCTTAAGATAATTTAATTTCTTAAGATATCACTACAAACATTATAGGATCAGAAACACAACAATAATAATAACAATAAAAAACAAATATATGGTACTTACATCAATATGGTAAATAGTAATCTCAAACATTCGGAAAATCATCAAAGAGTTTTCCACTCAAATCCCTTCCACTAAGGAAAATCCAGTCTTTAACTCCTTTCTTAAAAATAGTTTATGACCTTAGAGGTTAATACGTTCTTCCAAAATATTGAACACTCTCGGTGCGAAAAAGGAGAGATGTCTCCGAGCAAAAGTCGTACGAGTTTTGGGTATGACATACTTTGTGCTCTGGGGAAACCTCGTACGAACACGTTGCTGAGATCTCTCCTTATTGTTTGACTAGAAGTGTGTTAGTGCTTCAATGATAGTTTTATTTAATTGTTTTCTATATAAGAACACTACTCTTTATAGCTATGTTATTTCTTAATCGTCCCATAAATGTTTTTTTTTATTGTTTACTTATTAAGACTTAAACTAAGCTAATTTTTAATTTCATGTTTTGTATTATCATCGCTATCATTTATCAAGTTTTGTAACGTTTAAATTACTCCGCCCGGGACGTCACGAGTTGTCGTCGGTTGATTGTGCTGATATTTAGAAGTAGAGCTCCGTAGCATCAAAATACACTAAATAAAGTGGCTACCCGAAAACCGGAAATTTATCACAACATATAACAGAGTTGTTATTGATTGGTTGATTCACAAGAACTTCTGACGTAAGTCAAATCAGTTCGTTTTTATTAAAATCAGTTTTATTATTTTTTCGAGAAACTTCGCCTAGCAATGTAATGCTCTAATTTTTACCGTAGTTTCGCAAAAATAGCCTGCCCATCTATCTCGGTGACGATGTCTCGGGATAATTTTTTGTCCAACAAATTGTTGTTTACACGTGGAAAATGATCGAGTTCTGGAACAATTTTTTTTGTATTGTCTACGTGTAAACGGCTTTCTTTAGTACATTAATCTAAAAATAAAAGATGTTTACATTAACATATTACAACAGAGATGAAGAAAATTTAAGAGAAGGTAATATAGAAGTCTAGCCTAACCAGTCATTGACAGGTCATAAGCCCTGTAGATGCCTAGACTGCTATATTATCTTCTCTTAAGTTTTCTTCATCTCTGTTGTAATATGTTAATATAAACAGCTCCCCAGGAAGTTGAATCCAGTCCTTGTCTAAAAAATTTAGACAAACTCAAAATATTGATGTTTACATTGTTTACTAAATAAGTTTGACATGTAAGTTTCCATTTGTTCTGTCATTTTCACATTTTTACTGTTTCATTAGATAAACGGACAACCAGCAGGCCTATTCTGTCACAATTTCGTTTTGTAAGTTCGTTCGTTCGTCTTACATCCATCTTATTCTTACGCAATCAAAACCATAATTCGCTCTCGTTCCCTCTCATACGATACGAATGAATTTACGAAACGAATTAGTCACAGCACAAGGCCACAGGAAATCGTTTTACAATTCGATTACCGTTCAAGAACTAACGTCCTCTATTCTACTGAAGCGTTGGTTGTAAATGACTTAAGCACATTTGAAGAACAAAGTAAGTAAAATTGAGTAATATTAGTTTTTTTTGTAAATCGTATAATACAAACTATTTTACAAAGCGTAATATACATGAATGATATTCTCAGGAATAGCCATTTTTTTTCTTAGTTTAATTTGATTTTAAAGTTTCATCATCATCATAATACCCCTGTCCGAACCCGATGGTGCATAGGGCACTATACAGATACACCAAATGTAGCGTGTACCGATCATCTGCTATACGAAGGCAAGGTTATCAGTCTTATGTTCCTGGTGCGTCGGCGAGAGCCGACTGTTGCCTGCTATTCTGTGGGTATTAATCGAGACTGGACCGCTGCTCACGTGCGCGCCACGAGCCCAGTGCGTTCTTAATGCCGGCCATTTACATTTTTGCCCCGGCCAATATATTATAAAGCATCCTTCACACTAACGTACAAAATATACTAGCCAAATTTTTTTTTGTTCAAATCAAATAATGTTGTTTTAAAGAATAACGATTAGAACTAAAAATATATACATAGGTTATATGTAAAGAGATTGTATGGATTAGTTTAAACTATTTATATAGTCCTGTTCTGGTTTCTGAGTTGGCCCTCAATGTCACACGAATCTCTTTTCCATATACCTACCAACAGTTCGCACTAACTATGCACAGAACTCTCCTCTAATTTGCTTGGCGCGTAATTATAATGTATTTTTTAATATTTATTTAATTAGTTATTTATTATCATTATATTACATACACAAAATTATAATTTATGTAAAGTTGCTTTGACTGTCTAACTAGGGTTATTTACCCCGTTCTAAAACAGTCAAAAAATATAAAAAACAGTAATCAATTTATAGAAACAGTTTTTTAGCGATAAATTTATTATTAGTGATACATTTGTTATAACATTGTACGTAGGCAGACATAGTGGTGTGGTGTTCTATCCTCTCTGTCTTGTTACAATCTAATAAATAAGTACCTATTTTACCAAATAAAAGTCTGGACGGGCTGCGAAATAAACACCTGCATCCACGATAAACCGAGGGTTAGTTTTACAGATTTTGCCAAGTATGTAATATCGAAATAAAAATTAGGTTTATGACTGGAAATAAATTAAATTGTAAAAACTGTAATTTATAAATGATCAATAAATATATTTTTTTCACATTGTTTTGGAATAACTGCACACTAAATAGATATGTAAAGTAATTATAAATCAATAAGGGGAATACTGAGTATATTTTATTAGGTACATCATGGGTATATTATCTTGGCTTTTATAAAAATCCTCAATCATTGAACAGCAATTATTTTTAGCATATAAGGAAACTTTATAAATATTCAAGTTAAAAAACGCGTCACAATATACCCCCTTGTATATTAAAAAAAATAATGTAGAATCCAATTAACGTGTTTTATTTTCGATACATTACCAAATTTAATATGGAATGTTACCAATTGTCTGCATATACAATAAATATTTTCATATTATTTTTTAATTTTAATAAAATAATTATGCAGAAAAGGATTTTTTTTCTGCGAAACTGAAAATACTCGCAATACTTTTGCATTTTATGCCACTTACTGTTTTTAACGATAGGCGTGAATGCAGTCATCTGACAAGACAAAGTCGTGTCTAAAAGAGTGATGAATATAGCGATAGGTTTTATCGGTAAAAGTTTTCATTAAAAATAAGTATTTTAACTTCAGCAGAAGCAGTGATGATGTTGTATTAGAATTGCCATTATATATTACCGACGAAGGGATAAATTAACGAACACTTCGCTATAAATAGTCACCCCTCGCAGTGGCCTCAATCATGATAGGTGGCGCACGCGTCAACTACTACACTAGGAGGTGGACTTTTGTGCAGTCAATTTACTTTTAAAATATTTTTAAGTTGAGAGTAGCAGCCATAGAGTTTTATTGTTTAAGAATCTCATTCAATTTATCTTCTATCTGATATGTTTACGTGTGCCCTATTTCAAGATTCAAAATAAAATATAAACCTATTTTACGTTGAGAACTTTATTTGCCTGGACATTGAAAAATCACAATAATCATAAACATTATTCCATTTCCTAACCCAATAGAGTATAGAGCACTGCATTGGCATACCAATCGGAGCGCATCTCGATCGTTTTAATTACATAAAGGTAAGATGATCAGTCTTACGCTTAAGTCCAGGGACTGTAAATATTTTAGTGTAAAAACATATTTTAAATAAACGTTTCATATCAACCATATCGGTAATCGAACCCGATACCTCTTGCACGGTAGGCAAGCATGCTGACTACTACACCATGAAGCCGACATCACAATAATATCACTTTATTATTAACTCACCAATAAGGATTTGTCAAATCTCTGTTTTGGTCTGGTATATTAAATTGTCTATAAGATTACGCATTGTACGTGTGCGTTCCTACTAACTTGTATTAATAAGTAATTAAAGAGTCTTGCTTTTTTCACATTGTATTTATTGGAAAACATTCAATGTAAAAGTTTTTTTAAATGAGAGCAAGAGATATTAATAATTTGGATTGAAAAACTGGCCCCTATTCAATAAAGTGAATGTCATTTTGTTTGTTTATTTGGAGGGTCTTGTAAAAATGAATTCACTTTAGTTATAATTTTATTTATATTACCATGTATTTTTTATTTTTAAAATTATTATGCCTTAACATGAGCACAGCCCAAAAAGCCATAATAAGTTCATGAATCTGTAAACAAAGTCAGTTAAACAGTTATAATTCTAATTGAAATCAAACAGAAAAAAAAACTTTACAAAAAAGACATTAGACTCTGGTTATTTTTCATTATATTTTGTAAGTATTTGAAAAAAAAATTGTTGAAGTAACAAGCTAGAAAGTCCACCATTTCTTATAACTATAAAAAATATCGCGCTCCAGTCAAGAGTGCCATAACTCTAAACGTGTCTAAACTGAGAAAACCTGTTGAAGATTTTAACATTGGCAGTTCTTGGCCTCAGATCAATATAAAACAGTTACCTCTCTGACCTCTTGAACTCATATGAACTCTTATGATGTAAAATAAAAAACAAGTATAATAAATAATGTATAACAATAATCCTAGTTATGTAAATATTGTGATCTCCTTATCCACACACCCAGTGATGCATAGGGCACTGTATTGCAATTCTTATTGCAGTGCTTGCGTATCGTTTTTGTGACATGGAAGGTAAGGTGATCAATCTTACGTTTCAGTGACAGCCGAAAGACAATGATATTTTGCATTGAAAAAACATTAAAATAACAAATGCTTCATTATTATTATTAAAATGATATATTATTGGGTGGTAACATAAGTCGTGTCCGTTTTTTACCAAATGAAGAGAATAAGAAGACACAACACATTAAAATGGCAGAAATGCCTAATATAAATAAATAAATAAAAAATTAAAATAAATTAGTTCATAATGTATTTTACTTCATTATTTTACAACAAATAATTCATAGAATCTTTACGTACACTGCGCAAATATCGCGAGAACTTTTACTCATTCGATTGAATGCAAACAGGGGGAGATTTTAAAAATGCTAAATCAAACACAATGTCTTGTAGAGTGGAATTTTATTTTTTGAATGACGTATATAACCTTTTCCATTTTATTTTTCTTTTGGTGCTCATTTCGTCAACCTCGTGGTGTAATGGTCAGCGCGTTTGCTTACCATTCGAGAGGTCTCCGGTTCGATTCCCGACATGGTTGATATGAAATATTTATTAAAACCGGCGTTTTCATACTAGAATATTTCTTCCCTGTAAAAATCCTGAAAAAGAAAAATGGAAAAAAATTCGACTCGAAGGGTAGGGACTGGCGTGTTGCCTTCCGTACTTGAGGAGCAGAGTTTAATTCCCGGCAGAGTCATGAATATTTAAAAAAAAAAAAGGTGGCTTCACATTGCAATACTTCACTGTCCCAGATTGGCACCTGAAGTGTAAGGCTGATCACCTTACCTTCCTGTAATACACGGTCGAGATAATCGTAACAATTCGCTCTAAATATTTAATATACTTTGAGGTTATTCCTGATTTGTAAAAATAACATATCTAGAAAGTATTTTTTTTATATAGGAGATGATTTATTTTTTACCTCGCTTATAAGGTGAAAGGTATTTATGTATTTCCTTCAAAAAGGTAGTTACTCATTTGGTTATTTCAAAAAATAATTTTCTATTAAATTAAGTTTAACGAAACACTTCAAAAGTTAATAAATTTATAATATGTGAGGATTGTGTGGGATGTATCGGCTGTGGCCTGTTTCAGGAGTTTCTCCGCATTTGCTTTAGTGACGAGGAAACTACTAAAAAAACTCCTCGGGAGAAGGCGGACTGTCCACAGCATATGATGATTTGCAAGAATCATGAGAAAGATAAAAAAATAAGCACAGAAATGAAAAAAAAACAAATATTAAAATAAAGGGAATCCCGGATAATAAAAGATATTCCGGCAAGGAATTTACCAGTGAGAAATATAATTATTATAACCAAATTATGTATAGGTATATACATATGTATATATGAAATATTGAAAAAATAAAGCAATTCAAAAACTTGAACGAAATGCAGCTTAAGATGGGCATTATTAGGTTTATATAAAGGTTATCGGAGACATCTATCGCCAAATCTGCAAAAAACATTTTGGATTCTGCGTTGTTTAAGTTGATTTGTAACTTAATTGTAATCCTAGATCAGTATTTAAAATCTTCGCTTTTATTCTCTAAGGTAGGAATGGTATTTTAAAATGTCCCATCAATGTTCTTTATCCTTCACGTTTGCCATAGATGAATTAATCTACTCTCTTTAATCTGCACCCAACAATCTTTTAAGCCCTCAAAATTAATGGAGTTTTTAATTAATTGAAAACATTAAAATAATTTCATTTCGATAGAAAATCTTTATCAAAACCACGGACAAAACGATTGTTCAATCTTGTCCCCATCAATAATGGTGTAGGTTTTAATTGAAAAATAAATATTTGTGTTATATATTTATTTATTTATTAACGGACATTGTCCATTTACACCATTTTAAAGGTTTAAATATTACAATAAAATAAGGGTTTGAAAAAGAATTAAAAAAAGAAAAGAAGCATTGATAAACATAAGGGACATAGAGACAAGATCTGGACTATTTATTTAGTGCTTGTTTAAATCGCTGTAAACTTAAAACAAATAGGCCAGATCTTGTCTTGAGTTGACAATACGACAAAGACGGGTCATTGGAGAATTAAGGCCATAGTTTGTTCTATGCTGATCGATTGTTTCTCAACTTACGAGTCGGAATATTGAATTTTACTTGTCTCAGTAATGATGGAACATCGATTAAATCATTTAGTGGCCTCCGTGGTGTAGTGGTCAAGACGCTTGACTCACGCATGGAAGGTTCCGGGTTCGATTCCCGGTGAGAACACAAAAATTAAAAAATGTGATTTTTCTCAAGCCTGGTTGTTCTGTAATGTAATTCACCACTGTAATTGGGCCTCCTGGTCTGTTGTGGTGCAAAAAAAAAATGAAAAAATGAAAAAATGAAAAGTATGCCGAACATATATATAGATGGAATCAATATAAGTTCTACGTTTTTGTGGACTAGACATATTTAACATTGACTCTATATCAGCACAATAATAATTACCTCTCTCTAGTCCAAGAATCCACGCTACTTTTCGAAGCAACCGAAGTTGGACTGATTCAATGTGATTTATGCGATTGACATAGAATGGAGACGGTACCACGGAGGCATATTCTAGAAGAGGGCGAACGGTTGAGCAATAAAGAGTTTTAATTGTACGGACATTAGTAAAATCAGAGGATATTCTGTTGATAAAGCCAAGTAATTTCAGTGATTTATTTACTGTATTATCTATTTGCTCGTTGCATGTCAGTTTATAGTCCAAAACAACTCCTAAATCTCTGATTGACTAAATTGCATCAATTTTGGAGTTTTCTATTAGGTACTTAAAGGAAATCAGGTGTTTTGTTCTATGAAATGAATGACATTATTTTGTATTTTTTAATATTTTTTTATAATTATTAATATTAATATTTCATTTTTTTAAGTCGGGTTGTGGTCCCGTGGCTTGGGTATTGGGCTTGGGACTCACGGATCAGAGGTCCGAGGTTCGAATTTGATTTTCATTTTCTAATAGTGAGTTTTTTACAACTCGTTTAAAATGGCCACAAAAATTTAAATATTTGGGTAAATTATAAAAACGCAAATATTTCATTTTCAACGAGTTAAAAATAACTCACCATTTGACAATGGGAACCCCGGATTTCTCATTCGTGAGTCCGCGACACTAGCCACAGAACCGCAACCTGGATCATACTCCATCAAAATTTACGGGCGTAAGAAGTAAAGATAGAGAAAATAGTTAGAAACTCCTTAAAGATTTTCAGAATATATGACCACCTTTTTTTCTCTATATTTTTTTATTAAATATAAACCAAATGTTTGAGTTTGCTGTTATATAAGAAATGTGTGTGTAAGAAAGTAAATAAATAAATAATAAAACAAATGAATAAAAATTGATCATCTCTTAAGTGAAAGCAAGGTGATCAATCAGTCTTACGCTTCAAATGGCATTGCAAGGACAGTGAAGTATTTCAGTGTAAAACTCTCCGACGATAACTTGTGACGTCACAGGCGGAGTGATATCAAAATTAAAAAGCTTTTGAAAATCTTAACGCTGATAATACGATACATGTCTCGACCCTGATTTATGGTAGCGAAGTATGGACCTAGAAAAACTGGGATGAAAGTAGGCTGAATGCTATCGGAATGCGATCTCTTAGGCGAATGAGTGGTTAAACCACGTACGATAGATGCACAAATGTCGAGATCCGTGCATTATGAATTACATTCCCAGGAGTTACTACAACTCTGGAAGTTCAGTGCAACGGGAAATAGGATATGAAATATATTTTCTTACGCGCGCTAAAAATTAGAGCATTTATTTTTGTACGGCGAAGTTTCTCGAAAACGTATGTAAAAATTTATCAACATGATTTTTATATAAATGACCTACTTTGAACGACGTCACTAGTTCTCAGAATGAAAGAGTGCTGTGATACTATACTTAGTCTTGAGGATCGTCGTTTGTTATTAGATATGGGTATTTTACATGACATTCTTAATGGACGTCTTGATAGTCCTGTTCTGGTTTCTGAGTTGGCCCTTAACGTACCTGGCTACCGCACCCGTCACACGAATCTATCTCTTTTCCATGTACCCACAGTTCGCACCAACTATGCTCAGAACTCTCCTCTGATTCGCTTGACGCGTAATTATAATTTATTTTTCAATAACATAGACATATTTAATTACAGTAAACTCACCTTTAAAACCAAAATTAAAAAACTATTATTTGAAAAAAATTATGTTTCGTTATAAAAAAAAATATATTTATATTTTTACATTATAATTTTAAATTGTTTCTATTCACTCATATCAAATACACACTTACCCTGTCCTTAAACCTACCCTCACACCCATATACAATCACACACATATTCACATACCTACCAAAACCACACTCCACTTTTTTACACACGCATCCTCACACACAAAAAAAACTCGCACACTTGCACTTCTATAAATTATATTTAACTGAACTGGATTTTTATAATTGTATTTATGTGAAAAACTGATTTGGCTTTATTTTATGTTTTTTTTTATTATGTTGTGTATATTTCTTTGTATTGCTGTTGTTTTTCTTAATAAACAAAATAAATTAATAAACAAAAAAATAAATAAATAAATACATTTCCGTTTGCCGGAAAGCCAACCCGCCAATCAGGACAACTCACCGTAGGGAACTTGAGACGTCACACGTGGAGTAATTTTAAAATCACACAGTTTTAAAAATCATAACGGTGATTTACACAAAAATATTCTTTTTAAAAATTGGCTTAGTTCGATAGTTTATTAACGAAAAAAAAAACACTCAACTTCCTCATAAGGGACCAAAGTATTTTTTTTTTTTATAAGTACATATTTAGAACAATAAAGAAACAAAGCAAGTGAAACAAACTTATTGTATTGTTTTACTTTTTATTACAAAAAAGGTTTTTTTTAATACGCCTTCGAGTATGACCTATTTCAAACGTGTTGTCTAAATCCACACGGCACCGTAAATTAAGGTCGATTTACATTTATTATTCTTTCGTATTTAAAACAAATATTCAGCTGCTATTCCTAGGTAAAAATATTCGAGTGCGGCTAGGAGTGGCAGGCGCCACATTCAACAGTTTGAAGGCTGCCTGGAGATCGAATATTAAATCAGTGAAAACCAAATACCGCTTATATAACGCCTGCATGACGTCGTGGAACCTCACTAGGGCCTAAAACATACTGAATTTTGAAAATGGGCGGGCATCAGGTTCTCGACCTCTTGGATGGCCACTGCTGACTGTCGGCAGTTTATGTCAAAACGGCGGGACGCAAACCGGACTTAAGAGGACGCACAGAAGCTGGCAGCCCATAGAGATGCATTGAGGCTCTTTGTGGACATCATATATGCTCCAACTAGGGAGCGGATATGGAATGACGACTTTTAAATGTCACAAGTTCTAGTGAACAGCCGCTTAGAATAGCCAATCAAATATGCGTTTTGATACATTTCCGGTTTCCGGGAAGGCGTATTAAGCGTGTTTTCATGCGTACGCGGTTCACTTTTTAAGTCAGGACTACTCTCCGACGACATCTATTGACGAGGAATTTCAAAATTACGAAACATCAACAAATCATTGAGATTGATAATACGATATATAAATATATGAGAAAAAGCCTCCGCGTTGTTTCTTATTTTTTCCCGGAAATATGTACCTACTGAAAAGTTTGTGAATGGTATTGTTGAATCTCTTGCGGACGTAAGTTTCTCAACGCTCATGAATAGGGATGAAAAGAACACATCGATGTCTATAAAACATCGACAAAAAAGAATAAACTTTTTAAAAAACAGTAGGAAATGTCACATATTTTTACAATTATAAATCAATTAAGTTACTGTCGAGTAAAGAAATAAATATTTTTATTTACTTATTAGTAGCTAACAAATACTTTTAAATTTATAGTTTTCAATTCCGGTTCAAAAATTAAGCCCGGGTCGAATATACACAAAATTAAAGATTTATTTACTTACGTACCCACTGAAATAAAAAAGCGTCGTGTTCAATTTTTTATTTCTGATAACTAGATATACCTCTGTTTTGAATTTGTTTGTAGCCGGCATAATACAGAAAAGTTAGTTTTTTAGTTTGACATCTGGTTTATTTATTTTAAGCTAACTCATGTTGTCCTTACAATGATATTTGAGTCTAAATTCTGAAAAGGGAAGTCAAGGGGAGATAAGTTCGCCTCGTAGTTTAGTGGTTGGCGCGTTTGTCTTCTAAGCTTGAGGTTTATTTCCTGGTAAAATCGACTTAAAATATTGAAAGAAAATTATTGTTTAACACTTTAATATTTCATTGTCTCTGATTGAAACTTACTTTCACGCATCAGATGATTGAGATGGACTAAATTCGCACCGTGATGACGATACCTAATATTCTTATACCCATACATCGGTTATTCTAAAAACACGTACATATTTAAAATATTTTAGGTATTGAAAGTTTACGAATTAAAATCGATGATTTCGTGTGTAGGTGATGTGAAATCGCATCCCTATTTACGAGGCGAAGTCAACTCTTTTCTACGGGTGGGGGTGGGTTGGAAGTGGTTGGCAGGGTGGACACGGGGTGAGTGCGGGTGTGGGAGGGAGGGCTGCGGCACGCGACCGAACAATGGGTGGTGGTGGGGGAGGCAGGAAGTAGGGGGTACACCGGACTATTGGCAGCAGGTCGCGTGGGCTATCGCACACCATTCAAACAGCGCTCGAATCTTTTGTCATAAAGATATTACAATAAAATATTAACTAACGTATAGAAATATTCATTCAAGTATTATATCTGTGGCTTGGATCGATAAGGGCCTATGTCATATATAGGAATGACAGAGGGGCGTAATTTTTCAGCCATTTTGTTGCGTTATAACAAACTGTTTGATAACAAAAAATCATAAAAAACATAACTATATACATATGTGTATGTTAAATAAAATAAACATAACACTTCTTTATTTTAAGCACATATTTTTTTTTACCGACTGGTTTCAAAGCTACACAAGGTTCTTTATCAAGGTATACTAAACTAATGAATTCTACCCTATTTTATTTTTACAGTGATTACTAAATATTACATTAATACATACGGAGTTAAGGGAAGAAAAAATAAAAATATGTTGTTAAAATCAAAGTTGTTGTATGCTAATTTTATAACAATAAATAACCACAAAGTTATTGCTTCAAATATTAACATCAAATGTGTATTTATTTATTTATTTTTTATAAATTTATTGTAAAAAAATAGTATATATAATTAATAACAGGGAATCTATTAAAAACTAATTAATGTAAAATGAAAACGGAGTGTTTTCTAGGTTCGAAGGTATTCACGGTCACTGTTATCAATTTGTTTCTTTTTTGGGTGATACCGTATGTGTTGGATTAGTTCCGATGTTTCGGCTACCATTGCAGGAGCCATCTTCAGGGTAAACTAAGTCTGTGAAGGAGTGTTCTCTGTTTATGATAGTCTCCATCTAACATGGCTTAGCATATGTTTGTTAATTGACATCGAACCTCTACAAAACGTTGGTAAGAAAAAAAAACAAATCCAACATTATTAGCCCTTATAGATCCAAGCAACAGATATATATTTAGGATACTTCTTTATTTACGCAATGTAAAAAAGTAGAATATTAAAACAATTTTTATACGGTTTCGAATTCATAACTGATTGAAAATGTAAATGTTAAATTTTACGGCATTATTTGCGTTCTTATGATTTACTAAAATATTTCATTTTGAGGGCCATTTTCAACGAGTTGTACATAACTCACTATTAGAAAATAGTAATCAAGTTATAGTAGAGTAGGATTTGAACCATGGACCTTTGAGACGTGAGTCCGGGACACTAGCCACGGGACCACAACCCGATTCTTATCTTACAATTTAAGATACATGGAAATTTTATGTATTAGCTTTAGGTTTTTATGTATTGAATTAATATAGATATTTATAATGTTATATCATAAATTGTGCCGTCAATAAGCGACACTTTCTTTCAACAGGTATATATTTCATTACCTGACCACATTTACGTACCATTCATTCATTTATATTTTTATAATTTAAAAAAAATCAATTATTCCATTTTAAATAAACTAAGGGAACCGAACTAAGGACAAAAAGCTATAAAATTCTTATAAACGTTTTTTAACAATATTTTTAGTTTGTCCAAATTTTTGCAGAAAAGGACTTGATTCAACTCCCTAGGGAGCTGTCAATATGAACATATTACAACAGAGGTGAAGAAAACTTAAGAGAAGGAAATATAGAAGTCTAGGCATCTATAGGGCTCATGACCTGTCCAAATTTTCGTAGACAAGGACTGGATTCAACTCCCTAGAAGCTGTTAATATTAACATATTACAACAAAGAAAAAGTATAGAAATGGAAAAAAACATTTTTTAGGCGTTGCCTAGTATGTTGGTGATATAATTTAATGAGATAATTCTCACCCGCATAAATAAAGGTTTCAGCTCTTTTACTTCGCAAATATTAACATGAAAGAATCGAAGGAATATAGATTTTTAAGTATGAGCAGAATGGTGAATTTTATAGTGTGTAAAGTGGCCACATAAACCAGCCCATGACAGGTCATAAGCCCCGTAGACGCCTAGACTGCTATTTTATCTTCTCTTAAATGTTCTTCATGTCTGTTGTAATATGTTAAGACAAACAATTGATTATAGGCATTTTACATGCGTACAATATATTACTTTCTCTAAAATGTTCTTTGTCCCCGTAGTAATATGTCACCAAAACTTTTTATTTAAAAAAAAAGATTAATTCTGCCTGAGTCCCCAATGACAAACCGTTTATAAATCGAGTTATTGTATTTTACGTTCTGTAAAAAAATCTCCCTTTGACTCTTAAACACAATAATGATGTACATTATAGTTTATTGCGTGTATATGAAAATTATTCTGAAAATTTATCTACACATAAATTTATAATTATAATTGTATAAAATATTGAATTTAAATACGACAACAGTCGAGCACTGCAATCGCAGGCGTCGCGGCGCGTGGTCGGCGAGCGAGAAAGCTTGACAGGCCACTCACTCTTACAGAAGTTGCTTCACTCACGAAATTTGGGATAACCGAAATTCAGTATGACTACGAAACTTTGAATTTTTCGTTATAATAGAACAATTCAAATAAATTAAAACCAGCCTTTGAATTCAGCGTTTATTTATTAATAATCAGTACACTCAAAACAAGTTTAACAACAATAATAAAAATACAATTATGTTTTTATTACGAAAGTGGTTAGTAGACAGAAAGTTCCTATATTATTTTTTTATCTATGTAAAACATTTTTTATCTCTCATTAAATACATTTTTTTATTTTCTTAGGTTAACATTTTCTTTTATTTATTTCTTATTTTATTTCCGTTTTTAGATCTTAATTTTAATAGGTAGTTTTAATTTTCTTTTTATTTAAATTTTTTCTGAAGATATGAATCGAAGTTTTCTTTTTGCTTTGTTTTATTTTTTATCTTGTTTTGATTACATTTACAATTTATATATGTGTTTTAATATTTTCCTATACCTATTTAAAACATATTCAAGTAAATAGCTATTCTTTCATTTTAATTGTATTATTTTACTCTACTTTCTTACTTTAAAAAAAATATTTCTTTAAACCATTTTTATCTGATTTTGTTGAGTTTTTTCTTCATAATAATATTTTTTAAAGCATCAAAATCAAAATAATATATATTCATTATTTTATACGTATACAGTATTATGTCTGTACTATTTTATTTGATTATTAACTAAAACTAATATCTGAGCACCCGATGACAAACTATTATTGAATAGTTTATCGGACAAAAAATATTTTAATACTTTGTTTTCTTTATAATGTATGAATATTGTAATAATGTGTATATTTTATTGAATAAAGATTTTATGAAAAACAATAATTCGGACTATGGGACACTGAAATTGAATCTATTTTATTCAGCGGATGCACTGTGCCACTAGCACACGACACTGGGCGAGTAAATAGACAAATAATTAACAGTATTTTGAGTTTGTCCAAATTTTTGTAGACAAGGACTGGATTCAACTCCCTGGGGAGATGTTTATATTAACATATTACAACAGAGATTTAGAACATTTAAGGTAAAGTAATATAGAAGTCTAGGCATCTACAGGGCTTATGACCTGTCAATAGCTGGTTCAAGTGGCCACTTTACACACCTGTGTAACATTCACCATTCTGCCCATATTCTGTTATTATTGTTGATTAATCCACCTGGTCCATGAAGAAGTACAGAAATTGAGAGAATAACATTTTCAGGCGTTGCCTAGTATGTAGGTGAAATAATTCAATTAAATTAATCTCACCCGCATAAATAAAGGTTTCAGCTTTTTAACTTCACAAACATCAACAGATGAAATAATTTAAGGAATATAGATGTTCGAATATGGGCAGAATGGTGAATGTTACACTGTGTGTAAAGTGGCCACTTAAACCAGTCATTGACAGGTCATAAGCCCTGTAGATGCCTAGACTGCTATATTATCTTCTCTTAAATGTTCTTCATGTCTGTTGTAATATGTTAAGACAAACAATTGATTATAGGCATTTTACATGCGTACAATGTTATAAAAATAATAATCGAAATTTAGCTGTCAAACAAGCATCTTATTTATTTATTTATTCATTCAAAATTACACTCGTATACGTGAACTTATTAGGGCTTTTTTAAGTTAAGTTTAAGCCATAATAACACTTAGTTAAAAGTACACACAAAAAATAATTAAATTAAAATAACATGTGATGAAATAGAATAACAATCGTAAAAAACAAAGTATAAATAGTAAACTTCCAAAGAAGGTAAGATATACAGTCTAACGCTTCAGGTACCAGTCCAGGGACTATAAAATATTCTAGTGTGAAAACACCATTTTAAATACCACCCAAAAATAATCAGATACAAAAATTAAAATATGAATTTTACAAAATTAGTCACATACAAAACCTAATCAAATATACAAAATAATAGTGTCATTAAAACCAAAAGAAAATTGTACAAAAACGTAATTGAAATAATAAATGAGATATGATTTTATAAACTCACTCTTTACTACAGTAAGAATATATAATAATAAATAATATACCAAATAGCAGTGAGTTTCAAATTAAATTATACAATAATAAATACCTTATAAAAAAAATTAAAATATCAATATATACAAAACAAATAAAAGTATGAAAAGAAATTAAAATATTCCTTCTTTTAAATAACACGCACAATCCTGCATTCAAACTAACGATATGAACTCTTTTTTTCTATGATATAATTTGTTACCTTTTAATGATAAGGAATATGTTTATGTTTTCTTTTAAATTTTTCAATTACTTTTTTAATTTTAATTACCATTAAAAATAATATATCTTATAATCTTTTACAGAATATTTTCTTTTCTCTTTCTTATGTTACACAAAAATATTATAACTGTCCATTTATTATAGGAGCAAAAATTCATAAACATTTCTTGTATACCCACGAACAGGCCATGCCTTTGTGGGATTTTTAAAAAAAATATTTTTACTGTTAATATGGATACTTTTTTTATTTATTTTTTTAGTACTATGTTTTACCTCTATGTGTATTGCAAAAAAAAAAAAAAACAGTTTAGTCAATTTTCATTAGTTTAGAACTTTAATATGTAAAGTCAGCAGTGGGTATGATCCATATGCATGAAATACAAAAATTGGAGATTAGGACATCAATGGGTTTCCTTACGAATATTGAAATCAATTTTAAGGGCCCATTGCGTCAAAAAAAGTTTTGAAATGTTAATTTAAAATAATTTTTACGTTTTCTTAAACATTGACGAAATAGGCCAATTTATTATTACTTTTTTAAACTTAACTTATTATGCTGTAATTGGTCCAAAGTCTTTTGAGGAAAAATAATGAACAAAAATTAATGTCTCCCGATGTGATCCACTCCACCAAGGTGGCCACGTAATTAGAATGGACGACGAAACTTCCATAAAACGCCTAACTTTCTCTATACCAGAAGGACGACAAAGGCCAGGAAGTTCCATAATGCAATGGATAGACTGCATCAGTGCAGATATGACAATTTTGGAAGTAAAGAACAGGATAGGAAGGGCAACAGACCGGTAAGAGTGGAGGAGACTCCTGGATTCAGACAAGACTGGTCGTCTTACCTTCATGTAAGAAAAATGATCAAGATACGCTGCGATTGGTGTACCAATGCAGTGCTCTAAGCACCATTAGGTGCGGAAAAGGAATGAAGAAGAAAAAATTACATTCATACTCAGAATACTGTAATTTTGTTTTTTTAAAATTATATATCAACATATTAAGTTCTCCAAAACGAAAGCCATTTTCAGGAGGAGTGTACAAGTTTGGATGTTTGCAGGAGACTGCTGCGAGATTTTGCATAGATTTATATACTATTAAGCGTGTTGTCCAGATGCCCTTTGAAATATATGTAATAATATTTAATTTTTATTTTTATTTATATCACTACAGAGATGGGTAGAATTTCAAGATTATGGATATTCGAGCGTTTACAGGGCTTATGACCTGTCATAGGTTGGGTTCAAGTGGCCACTTTTATGTAGATACTACAACATTCCCCATTCCGCTTATTAGCGAATATCCATATCAATGACATTTTTGGTTTTTGTAAATATGTCATGAAACAAGGTAAGCTTTCGCTAGCGCGTTTGGAGCGCCATCTATGTATTAATTTTTATTTTGGCTATTATTTATTTGTGTACGTGCTTCCACTTTCCATTATGTTGTAGCCAAACTCAACACAGGGCCCTTGGCCTCATAGAGTTTGAGATACGTTATCATTGTAATTTTTTGTAATGCGTACGTATTGGCATGAATGAATAAATAAAAAGAATAACAAAATAGACTGTTTCTTTTGAACCAGTAGTTGACAGCAAAATTAATTATGTTTGTCAAAAAAATTGCACCGTTTGTGGTAGTAGTTGAAAAGATTAATGATAATTCTATAATTTAGTTTAAAATCTTTGAAAAAAATTTGATTACTTATGAATTGTTTTTTGCCACTTGCCTTCTTCAACTTGCTTACATTGAATTTAAATAGATGCTCACGCGTGACATTTTTGTCATGTGCTAATGTCCACTACAAAATGGGGGTTTCCAGTTTTACTACATTCAAAATCTTTGTAGATTAAACACCAAGGCACAGTATGAGAGTGTTTGAGAGACTTCAAACTACATAAGTTTTTTACATAACACTCAACTATACCGACATTTATCTTCAATAAGTAAAAAGTAAAAAAAAAGTATGGTGCCAAAGTGTAGATTTCAGTCTCGTGTCAGGCTCGGCGTGTGGCGTAGAGGCGTGCTGTTTCATTCCCATCCCTCCCCTGCCCCCTGTCCGCCCGCCGCCCCACAGCATTGTCTGGGGAAAGGGGCGGGCAGTATTGACGGGGAATACTTCTAGCACGCCACTGCGCCGTCCCAATCAATCCGAGCGATAAACAGTCGCGGGCAATGTTCGACGGTGGAGGAAGCGAGGATCCAAAGGCAGAACGATAATTATTATTTCGACGCATCACGACAAAAACGTCTATGTCCATTATTCCAATATTTGTACTGGGTGTTGACATAAGCTGTGCCCGTTTTTTCTCAAATTTAAAATTGAGCATCAAAAGTAAAACTAAGAAATAAATGAAAAGAAAATTTCTGCTCTTCAAGATATTATATTTGCTTTTCATCATCATAATTTTCTTTCCGCACCCAATGGTGCATAGGGCACTGCTTTGATACACCAATCGCAGCATATCTTGATCACTTTTGCTACATGAAAGAAAGATGATCGGTTTACGGTTCAGGTGCCAGTCCAGGGACTATGAATTACTCTAGTTGTAAAAACACGTTTTCAAATGAATATTTTATGTCAACCATGTCGGGAACCGAACCCGAGACCTCTTACACGGCTTTAAGTTGCAAATATTGCATGTATTATTTTACTTGATTACAAGCCTTCAAAATGGAATGTCAAGTAGACGAGTGTGAGCATTTTCAATACCACTTTCTGTTCGTGTTCAATCGAGGAAATAAAGCTGCCAAAGCTGTTATTTCATATTATATCGTAGTACTCCATTCCCGTTCGAGCTAACTAATTACTTAAACCAGATTCGATTGTTGAAATGACTCAGACTCCTGAGTCACCTGATCCAGTATATTAAAAATCTATGGATATACGACATTGTTATTCTTATTTTTCACATCCGCCATCACCGGTGTAAAACCTCTTCCTCCACACATCCAATAACCGTTTTAAAGACTCTTCTCCAAAAGTCTTCCTATCGCTTTCGCTCATACAAAAAAAAAAAAATAATTTCAAAAATATTGATTTCAATTGGACTTCCTTCTACTGCTTTCATTATCTCTTTCCCAAAGCCTTACAAAAAAGTTCGGCAAATTGGATGATCATTCATCCTCATGAGCAATCTCTTAATCTGTCTTTATTGAGAAACGTAGATCTGAGATGGATCTTATATGCATTTTCAAAATACTTAATGCGATATCTATCTCTGTTGCAATCAATTTCTTTTCAGGTTCCCAACCGTGTCACCAGAAGTCAAAATCCGTTTTTTATCAAATTTTCTGAAAGCAGCTTATGCCCCAATGCCCAGAATGTATAGATTAGTCAATTCGTCACACAGCATAGAATTCTTTCGGAAAGATCTTCCGGCTTTTTCAGAAGATTTTTTGACTTTTCGCCACAAAAACAGCGTGGGATGAAAATAGATTAGCAAGGTTAAGCTCGAAATTTAATATGTGGATCGTGTTTATGAATATTTTGTATTTACTATTCATTTGATCGAATTATTTCCCAACGAGTGAAAAAAGAAGTATAAAAATTAAAAAATTGTTTTCAGGCGTTGCTTAGTATGTAAAATAATTCGATCAAAATAATCTCTTCAGAAGCAAAAAGTTTTAAGCTCTTTAATTTCATTAAAATCAACAGATGGAAGAATTGAAGAAATATGGATGTTCAAACATAGGCAAAATGGTGAATGTTACGCAGTGTGTAAAGAGGCCACTTAAACCAGCCAACGACAGGTTATAAGCCCTGTAAATGCCAAGACTCGCATATTCTCTTCTCTGAAATGTTTTCCATCTTCGTTGCTATTTGTGAATATATTATAATAAAAAACAGAATAAACAACTGTGCACTAAATAATATTCTTAAAGAAATAAAACAAATATAAGAAAAAGTAAGAGACAGAATTTAGGTATAAGTTCCAACAATCTCACCCTTTCTCAAGTCAGTACTGCTCCATAAGCTCCGCTGAATACTTCCGAAATATTGTTATTGAGACCAGCAAGGCGTCCCTTGTCCCTTGGTGCTTTTTCCCTAAACGGATTTATGTTATATTGACTTATTACAGAAAATATCTCGACTTGTAGTGTTGATAGGACTTAGTGCGTTTTTGCAGATTGTAGAGAATTTTTAACGGCATAATCTCATCATTAAGTCAACATTTTGACTTGGTGCTTTTTCGCAGAATACCCATGATATATTTTATATTCTGTGTTTCGATTCTCTTAATTTATTTCCATATTTTCTATAGGATTTCTAAAGAAAAGAAACGATGTTTTTATTTTCTTTAAGTATTTTTACATTTAGGTTTTCATATTATTTTAATATTTTTATTTTTATTAACAACAAATAAAAATACAATATTTCAAATAAATACAATTTTTAACATTAATCAAATATGTACACATATTTACATTAACGTTTCCCATTACGTTAAAGAAATAGACAATTCTTGTGTACATAATGGGGAGTGACATCTTACAATAGTTTATTTTATTTTAATCAATAATATTTTTAGGATAACATATGTATATAAATTACAAAAAAAAACATGTTTTTAATCAATGTTTCATAAAGAAGAATTATAAATGTAACTTTTCACTTCTTTCTTAAATATATTTGTTTATAAGAATGTTAATTTATATTTTTTACAAAAATGTTCCCACTCATTTTCGCTTTCAATATTTTTTTTGATGCACAGTAAAACAACTTTGTTGCCGACCGACCGGCTTCAAAGCTACACTAGCTTAATGATGCGTTTCATACAGTACCATGTAAAAAAGAGTATACTAAAAAAAACAAATGCTTGATAAGTTTCCTTGCTTAAAAATTAATGCGAGATTAAAAAAATTTAAATTGTGTACTGTTTATTGAACTTGAATTTTGATTTAAAAATAAAATGACTTCAAAATACATTAAAAAATCATGGCAAATATTTTTCACTATCGCTATCATACCACGCTACTTATATCTTAAAGAAAATAATAATTATCTATTCTTGTATCTATTATTATTTCTAACAGGGATGCTGGATACAACACCCTCGAATCCCGTCGTCATATTTTTCTCGGGAAATATTTCTATAAGATGATTAATGAAAATTTATATATCGCCGCCAAATAGTTAAGCTAGGGTTTCCTAGGACAGCGGTGCCCGTATTTTAACGGCCGTAGTGAACGGTGATGCAATGGACAGCCGTCGTAAAGGTGACTAGAGTGTGGTTTTCTAGGAAAACGGTGTTATCAACACCATTTAACACCGTTTTCCTGGGAAACCACTCTCTAATCACCTTTACGACGGCTGTCCACTGCATCACCGTTCACTACGGCCGTTAAAATACGGGCACCGCTGTCCTAGGAAACCCTAGCTTTAAATCAGTAACTGAACTAAGTGACTAGGCTTTTCATTAAATGCAGACATTCAAGTGAATGGCCGTTCATTATATGAACGTTTAACGAAAGGGTTGAAGGTCATTTAGCCTTTTTAATTTTTATACAGCAGTAATAAACGTTTTATTTTTTTAATTATTTTGTTATTTGAAGTTAGGTTAGGTTAGGATATGTTGGGTTAAGTTGAATAATACAAGATATTTTTTTTTTAAACTTAATCCTTAATATAACTTAACAATTAATTCTTAACTTAACTCAATAAGATATAAACAAAAAATATTTTTTATTACGATTAAACTTAACCCAATATAGGTATCTTAACCTAATCCGGTGGCTTTGGTAAACGTTGAATGTTGGGTTAACTTAATTAATTCAACGAACCACCTAGCCATTCAGGTGAATGCCGGTATTTAATGAGCAGCGTAGCCACTCAGTTGAGTGGCTGGTTTAACTTATAAAATATTCTGAAATATATCAGTTTGTATGTTCCCAATAGTGGAGCAATTTCAAAATTATAAAACTTTAAAAAATCACAGCGTTGATAACACGAAATATAAAACATAAAAAAATAAAATGTTGGCTTTGATAATAACTAACAAATAATAAAGAATAAATGATTTTCCTCTCTTAAGACATTAAGACAAAGAAAACAGTTAATGTACCACACGTGTAATCCGATCAAAATGGTGCACATGGCACTGAATTTAAACACAATGTACATTGATCATATTTTACGTAAAGGCAAGGTGATCGATCAGTTTCGCGATCCAGGTGTCAGTGCTGGGATAGTAAGACATTCCAGTGTAAAACTACCTTCAGAAGAATTTTTTTGTAGACCCTATCAGGAATCGAACCTAGGACCTCAAGCATGGTAGGCGAACGTGCCAACCATTACACTACACTAATTACAGGTTACTGACAAAGATACTTAAAATTTTTATACGAATACAGGGTGTTCATTAAATCCTGTCACATCCGAAACCACGATGATCAGTATGAGCAAGAAGACAAATTGGCACATGAGAATATTTTTTTAGAACAAATAAAATTTAAAAAAATATAATATCAGAAAAAGCAAATGGTTTCTGATTTCTGCAAGGGAGAAACAAGGAGGGGGGGAGGGGCAGTCTGATACGCCAAAAATGCCCGGCCGCGCTCCCTTCGCTTTTCCTCTTCAGAAGTAAGCAACCATTTGTTTTGTTTAATATTTTATTTTTTAAAATTTTCTTTGCTCTAAATAAGTGATTCCCAAAGTGGTCTATATCGACTATCAGGGGTCTATGATAACCTGCAAGGGGTCTACGACAGCGAAAAAAAAAATTTGGGGGTCCATGAAATAAAAATGGGGGTCAACGATAGTGGATCTCAACATACACTGATAGTACTTCTGTACTTCTGGCTGCGAAAAACATACCCGTTGCTTCTCCTGTATAATGGAATATAGCGAGAAATTTTTTAATTTCCTTTCCATCGTCATACCTATTGGAAAGGGGGTTCAGCGCTGTTACCAATCTCCTAACGAAAAAAAGAAACAGACTGGACATCATTGGCCGAGAAGATTTAAGGTTAAACCTGACAAAATTGACGCCGAATGTTGATAATTTATTATTAAAGCATCAAGTTCATCCTTCCCACTAAAAACATTTACTTATTGCTTAGTTTATTTTATGTTACGTTTATTTTATATAACAGATACAAAATTTTATTTTGAGTAGTTTTAATTTAAATTCAATTAATAAATGTATAAAACTTAACATTTATTTTAACTTTAAGTTTTTAACACTAAACTTCACTACAGCTAGAAATTTATGAAAAATCAATATCAGGTAAGTAGGGGGTCTACCAAAAACCGAAAAACATGGCAAGGGGTCTTCGACACAAAAAAGTTTGGGAACCTCTGCTCTAAATATTCTTTTGAATCAGCTAATATGTCTTCTTGCCATACTGATCATCTTGGTTTTGGATGTGATAGGGTTTAAAGAACACCCTGTATAAATATTTTCGTACATACATTGAAAACCAGAGTCACCGCCATCTCTTCACCGGCCATTCTGAAACCGTTCAAACAGAGCAAACTTTTAACGTTATTTTGCCTGTTTCAAAGACACCTAGATTCGGACATCTAACAAAAAGTAATACCTATCGGCCTGAAAGAAAATCATAGTTCATAAATCCGTTATCGGAATCACGCCATTCACGACGTGTACTGTTTATAAAAGAAAATCCTATCAAAAATGGTTGGTTAGAACCCCCGCTGTTTATTTCATAATATGGATATGGTTTGCACAAGAAATTGATTCAGCCCTATAAAACTTCATTAATAAATCTTCAGATGTCGCCATACGTTTCATTTTAATTTGTTTTGCTGTTTAATGGCGAACGTTATAAAATTTAAGGGATGATACATTAAAAGGAAAAATATGTATTGAAAAAAAAGACGCGATACAGTTCTGACTCTTCAAAAAGGGTTTTTTAAAAATCAATTTTAATTTTTGTGTTTACTTTTAAAAAATTGGAGGGTTATTTTCTAAATATTTCAATTTTTCTAGGTTTGCGCTTAGTTGTTGTTTTAATGGCGTTGTTTTGATTTAAAAATTCTTATCTTGATAAATATTTTCTGAGCTAATGTTTTTTTAGGTATATATTAAAGAAAAACAATTGTTAAAAATATTGCACGAATATTTTTATAGTTGTAAGTGAATTTACAATGCCATATTTATGATTATGTAGTCAGAAATTATTTCAGAACTTTGCGTATGGTTTAGCGACCATATTTTGACAATAAGGTATAATATGCTAATATCGACCCCCATACCCCATTAAGCATCAAAAGTGCATTGATCAAAACGCGTTTCTGAATAGAATAAAAATGAACAATCTTTTTAGTATGTTGAAATGTTTGTAGACAAGAGCAAATTTTACCACTAAGAGAATTATCAAGATTGACATTTATTGCAAACGAGAGCTAAAACATATTTTTACAAGTCACAAGCCCTGTAATTATTTCCATATCCCTTTCTCAAAAATGTTTTCACTGTTTGTTGTAATTAATAAAAAAACTCATTTATGTAGAAAAAAAATATTTCTTGTTTTGTTTCAGTGTGGTAATTAAAATTATGTTTTTTCTAAGATAATATCACATGTGTATTAAGGAGAAAGTTCTGTGGTTTTTAAAATTATTTTTTTGTTTGTTAATAGACCATTAAACTAAACAAAAATATTAATTTATGTATAGTATTAACAAAAGGGACAAAGAAGCATATAAAGCAAGTGAGGCTGAGCATCACTAAGAAATCATTGCTATTCACCAGCACCTAAAATGTATGTGAAGATAAAAAAACTAGCAACCAATATGAAAATGCTCAAGATGCCTACAAACATGGTCCGTACTGTGTTATTTACCATAGGTACCTACTTAACATTTACGCATATTATACTTATTCTTAAAATCTGAGCTTCGCTAGAAATTTGGTATCAAAGACGCCACTGATGGAGAAGGCCATGATTTAAGATTTTTTAAAGTTTTTTATTTTTTAAATTACTTTGTGTGTGACGTCCCAAGTTATCTTCCCCTTCTTCTTGATGAGTTCTGCTGATTCGTCCGTTGCCTAACCGTAAACCGGAAACTCATCACAACTCTTTTATCATTGGTTGATTTGGAAGAGCCAATGCCGTCATGCAAAGAAGTTTGTTTTTATCAAAATAATTTTTATCATACATTTTCAAGAAACTCCAAGAATATTGAATGCTCTGCACGTAAGAATTTTTTTAAATATATTTAATTTCCTATATGGCTGAACTTCCTCAATAGCCGATGATATCACATTTTTTAGTTTATGCCTGTTAAGAGAAAATTTAGCGTTATTTTTTTGGTTTAAGATAGTCAAAAAGCCTTATATTTAGTAACTGTTCAAGATGTTGACAAGGAGAATTAATGTGTTAGAAATCACTTTATACTATCTGAACTGCAATATTTTCTAATTGTTACTCTATTAATACTAATTGTCACAGACTATTCTATTCTGTTTTAATTTTTTTTATTATTTAATTGTTTAAATTTACGTGTAAATAGGTAGGGTAAAAAAGACAATTTTTTATGTATATATAATATTTAATATAGATGCACTTTATTGAATTTCATAAACAACTTCCCATTATATATTTATAATGTTTTACAGGAATTAAAAAATATATTTACAATAAGAAAAACTCACCGAAACATAGGTTTAAAACTTAACACCATAATATAAAACATGGAAACATATCATTCAATTTTCATAAACCAAACGTATAAAACCTTAAAAATAATTAATTTATATTAATTAGTTATGTACTGTGTTTGCCAATATGGTTCTCCACCAGAATTTCAAATAAAACTGAAGAGAAACATTGTAAATAATGAATTCTTCAATATTATATTACTTTAATTAGGCATTTAGAACGACCCAGAAAACAATTCGTAAAATAAGCATACATGTTGATCAACAGTAATAAAATCTAAATAAGCTCGCTAAGTAAAAGAAACAGTTACATTCATGGTCTACTTTTATATATCCAAATCAATGTTCGTCAAACGAACATTCGATAAAATTCCTCGATTTTTCCCACAAACAGTATAATTTAGCTACACACTTCCCACCGGTAATAATAATTCCAGACATTTTAACATTTGAATCATAAATTTTGGTATTTCCTTAATATTTATTTAATTAGATAATTTTATTCATAAAATCATATTCATTTGTCTAAGGTCTTTTAATTTGAGCACCAAATAACTCCCTACGAATCTATTTATACTAAAACTAAACATGTCCGGGTCACGGAAGAAACAAAATAAGTTAATAACATCAGTTTTTTTTGTTTCAGAAAATAACTTAAATTCTTATTTGGCACAAATAATTTTATTCTACCCACCTAAGAAGTTGTCAAAGCGTAAACGATGTTTGCTAACATTCGTCTAGTGCTTATTCTTTGTTACACCTTTAATAGATACCTATATGTTATAAGAAAACAATAAAAAATAAAGCTTATCGCGAATGTCTGAAACAAAAAAAACATATATGGAAACATGCGTACGTTCATGTAATACGTTATTCAATAAAAGTGTTTGAAAATAATTTTGTTGAACGGTATAATTTATTAGTTGTTAAGAGAAAATATATATAAACACGAAAATTTAACCTAGTGACGTTGTATAATATATAGTCACGTGAAAATATTAGGTATTATTTAAGATTAGCCTTTAGCTGTACTATTTATCTAAAATATTTGGTTTTGTAAATTAATTTATAATTTTAGGCATCATTATGTAGATAATAACTAAATCAGTTTCTTCATAAATTTATCAATAATCTTCACACGCATTAAAGTTTAAAATCACAAACTGCCGTTTGACGATAAGTCTCGTCCCCTTCTCTGCAATGTTTGGGCATAGCGCTAAGCAGCCGGATAAAATATTTCAAGTATCTTATAAAGTATGTAACGTATAATACACCATTAAATATGATCACAGAATGATCGTTTATCACCTAGGTATATTATTTAATTTGGTAACAATATTTAAAAAAGATACTTTATCTAAAAATGATAACATTAGATTATCTACGTACAACATGGGTAAATTCTATCATGCTTGAAATTCAAGCATTTTACACTATGAGAAATAATTGAGTTTTTAGAATACTTTGGACAATATCAAACTCGGAATAGGGGTGAAATGTTTGAATTTCAAATATGTTATTTCTACATTTATACCAACACTGTTTTGGAATGGATATAAATGATAAAAACAAATTGATTTTTAATTCAGGATGGCACATTTTGGTTGAAATATTTTGCATGTTATTTGGAATGTAAAAGGCCATTTTCCCGCTGGATGAAATCTTAGCATAACAAGCAAACGAAGTAAACCAGAACATCTAAGTTACTAATAAGAAAAATAGGTTTGGGTATTCCTTGATTAGTTTAGATTTTCATTAGAACAAATGCTTATCCATATAAACACTTTTGGGAAAGTTTAATAATTACACAATTATCTACACATTGATAATGTAATTATTTTTTCTACAATACAGAGAAACCTACTGATGTAATTTAAAAATATACCTTTTCGATGATTTTAATTAAAGTTTTAGTAAGCATACAAAACAAAACACTTTAATGTGTTAAAGATAATTTTCTCTGCGCCGGAATAAAATATAAATGAACCATTTTATTAAGTAAATTTTAAAAATAGGGTTATATTTAATTCAGAGAATCAACGAACGTCAAACATTACATTTATGAAAATTGTGCCTCTTGTTCCAATATTTTTCATGTTAATCCGATTACTTACTAAACATCAAAAATACTTTTAATTTAATGTATTCAATACTGACTATTGTCTAGTTCCAATTATAATGTACATAATATACCATGTATAGTACGATTATTATATCTACATTTTTGGCAAGTAGTTTAGCTGATTTTATTCAAGACTAGTCGAGATAATATATCATAGTAATACTTGCACATAATTAGATAAGTTTAGTACCTACCAATGTACTATTAGTTATTATTTAATAACTGTTTTCTGGCAGTGTGTGCCCTGAGTATATTTATGTAAAAACAGACTGCTATAACAATTAGCTTATCTGTTAATAAAACTTTATCGAAGAGAAATATAAAACAATATAAATTGAAAAGTGATAGAAATTGAGTATAAAAATATTTTCGGCTAGACTTCGATTCAAAACATTATATCGTTTGCGAGTACTACTTAACTTTATTTGTACAAATTGTGGTCGAAATTTTTAAAACTCATTTTTAAATTTCATAAAAAAAAAAAAAGATAAATAACCAATAAAAAACGTTTTTGTAAAAAAATAAATAAATTGTTACTTAAAAAATATTTTGAAACACAGTAATTTTGGAAGTTTACCTACCATTGGAATGTTCGAGTGAAAGAGAACAAGTTTTTAAAATATTGAAGACTCGCAAAATTTTTCGATATTATGTTTACATACATAATTGGTATATTTTTTAAATCAGGTATATTATAACAACAAACTTTTTTGGTAGCTACTTTGAGAAAGATTACTTTACTCGTAATGTTTTAAACACAATCTGTTTTAATATATTATAATATAATACATAAAAGCTGAAGTCATAAGAAAAACCTTTGAAAATTCAAAACATACAGGTTTTTGTAATTTCACACTGAGAATAAAATGCAGAGTATCATAAATAATATATTATCACATTATATTGAAATACAATATTATCATTCTCAAACATGATCATATATTAAGATACATTATAATTTTGAGGGAAAGTGTTGTCTTCTCAAATCTGAAAAATCTGGTTTTCTTGGAATATTATACT
The DNA here is from genome assembly GCF_059751315.1 of Micrasema longulum. Lineage (NCBI taxonomy): Eukaryota > Metazoa > Arthropoda > Insecta > Trichoptera > Brachycentridae > Micrasema > Micrasema longulum. The sequence continues at coordinate 71,438 of NW_028277802.1, forward strand.
ATGTACAAACTATATATCGCATCCCCTCGTCAAGAGTGCCCAAGTCTAAATGCGCCAACTGAGAAACGACACATGTCAATATGAAACAATTGACTAAATATAATACATAATACTGAATATACGAGAACATTCGATACTCACAATTATTTATTTAAAAATATCTCTATTTGTTAATTTTGACACTTAATAAATTTGTTATGACTGCCACATTTCGTATGATAAGAGTCTTGATAAATTGTAAAATATAAAAGATAAATATTATGTAAGCGCTATTATGGACTCCGTGTGCGGTTATAATGAACTTTTTAGTAATGGCAGTTTGGCACAGTGAACGACATTCCAAATTTTATTAAAAGTCATACTTAAATCAAAACACATTATTTGACTAACGGCACCCTTGACGGGGTGCAATATGTCTATTCTTTTGATTCATTCAGTACATTAAGCGTATACCGCTGTTTTTTTTATGCACTTGACTCATCTTTCGTTATCTCTCACCGTAAATTAGTTACATTGAAAATTAACATTATAGGACAAGATGTTTGTAAATCACATGTCTTTGTCCATGAATAGTTGGTTAATTAGAGCGTCTTCAAGTTTAACATTGCGAGTTAGTTTTGTCGATTTGATCCATTATTTCGGAGTTTGAAAAATGTTAATTTTGACGCTCAACTATTCGCCTTGTCAGACATTCATAGCGTAGTAGAGGGAATGGTGGTGCGGGGGTGGGGGCGCGGTGGGCGAGCCGGAAGGGGCTGGGGCTCCTTCCGGCGCTCCGCGGACTGCCCCCGCCGGTTGGTACAGCGGCGCCTGAACCTGAAACCGATTCACGTTAGTAAAATTATTCGAGAGTAAACCAAGTATTACAACAGAGATGAAGAGCAACTAAGATGGAAGTTGCCTTGTAGTCAGTCAGATGAATCTCACTCACATCAATAAAGGTTTCAGCTTTTTAACTTTACAAAAATCAACAGATATTGGAGAACTATGGATGTTGAAACAAAGGTAGAATGGTGAAAGTTACGCAGGGTACTGAATGCCTTGACTTCTATATTTCCTTATCTGAATTGCTCTCCATCTTTATTGTAATGTGTTAATCCGCGCAACTCTCAAGGCGGTGGAATCCAGTCAATGTCGGAAAACATTTGAACAAACTTAAAAAATAAATGACAAAATATCTAGTTGATTGTTAAAAATATGCCTTAAATACGCCATCTGACTTTTCTTCAAACAAATGTATTCCTGATAGATAGATATTCACCATCAGCGTGTCTCCATTTTTTGAATTTTTGTTAGTAAATTGTCTTTTATTGGAGCCGGGACCATCCGAGAACCCCGAAAAGTGTCTAGTTTTATCGGCGGTCTTTGGACTTATGGTACACAAATGAATATAACTATTTTTGAAAAAAGCGAAACACGTTGACACAAATTTCTTTTTACCCATATACATTATTAAAAAAAAATCGGTTCGATTTTGGGGTGCGAAAAACGGAAATATGAGATTTCAATTTTGTTGATTTTTGTTTGGTATAATCAGTCCGACGTGCAGTTGTCTTTTCCGCACAGTATTCGCGGAAGCACCTGTGAGAGAGTGACACAAAAACTCTCTCAAAATCTCAAAATACATATTCACCAAACCGCGCTACGTCCCATATCTTAAAGTGTTAAAAAAACTTCAACATCGAACATGAGGTCACATAAAGTGTGGCTTTCGAAGAAAAAAAATTATAAACTCGATAAAATGGGCGCTTTGAAGAACCGTCATGAGGTACCGAGTTTGATTCCCGGCACGAGCGACATGATTTTTTTTGTATTTGAAGGATGGTTTTTCACTGCAATATAGTCTCAGAACTGTCATCTGATGCGTACGACTGATCATATTACCTTTTTGTAACTGATGATGAACGAGACATATACGCTGCTTTTGGCGTATTCATGCAATACCGTAAGCTCCATTGAGTAAGGATACTGCAGATATGGAAATAATGGTGAAATTATTTTTTTCACTTTTTATATGAATGAAATGAGATTTCGACATAATCATTGGAAGAATGGTGAATGTTATACAGGTGTAAAGTTCATTTAATGGCAAACCTTAAAAAAATCTACAAAATTAAAAAAAATTCCAAAAAACATTTTTTTATTATTTTTAAAATTTTATTATTAATTTGAAAATATAGTATTTATATAATGTTTGTTGAAATATACCTATTATTATTATTATTTATTATATATACGGCCTAAGCCAAATACAACAGTTACATGAAGAAACATAAATGCAAGAAACTGAACAAAAAGAAAATAAAACTATTTAGCAAAGAAAAACAAGGGCAAAACAATAATTGTGTACAATATATTAAAAAAAACGAAAGACCTAAAACTTTGAGCTAAACCATGCCAATCCAGCTTCATCCCACACTGTTTGGTCGCGAAGAGATCTACGAAAAGCCGGAAGATCTATCCCAAAAAATTCCAGGTCGTGTGATGAATTGACTAATCTACACATTCATAACAATTTATATAGAATATTAAAAACAAAATAATACAGGAGAATTGAAGTTTTCAAACCTAACTCGTCATCATAAGAAATCACGCAATTTGTACAAATTTGCATTTATAAAAAAAACACAAAAAAAAAATATGGAAACCTACTTTTATACAATGGACTTTAAGCTTTAGCGGACATCCGTAACTCAGTCGATTATATTGAGGTTTTACTGTTATTGTCTTAGAGTAAGCCAAGATACGCCCCTGGCTAGTAAAGTCGCCCATGCGGAGAAAAACCATTCTATGATTAGTTGCCACGAAGTTAGCCACAAATTACAGTAGTACTCGGATTAAAAATTACAAGCGCAAACCGAAACCGTTTGTTGTTAAACTAAAAACCAAACCAAACATTTGGGACGCTTTTGTTCTATGCAATAGAGCCAAAGGGCTTCTTTAGTAAATTATTAATCTAAGTTTGTTGTACACTTACTGTAACACGTTATTCAAAAAAATGCATGTATTAAAGTTAACAATTATATTTTTTAAATAATTCAAGTTTATACATAAGGGAACAGAGATCACAATATATACATGATTGATGATGAATGAATGAAATACAAATGTTTTATATATTTATATTTATTTCCGAGAAAGACTACAAAACTGTTTATAATATACGAGAACATTTAGATTATAAAACTGGTTTTGTTTGACAAGTTTTTAAAATGTTGAAAAAAACATTTAAATATTACCGAGTGAGTACGAAGGCAAAAACTAAAGGCTGATTTTATCCGTCAAAGAAATTACTACGAACAAAATATATACTCCAGATGTTTATAAAATGAAAAATTATGCTGGCTTCTTTTTTTCTGGGCCCGATTTAAGTTCCTCTAAAAAATAATCAATTGGGTGTACACGTAGAAATTGTAAGTTAAACAGGTAAGTTTTACCTGGAAATAAATGGGAAAATTGGCATTATCTCCTGCAAACTCGGTGCTCGGTGCTGGTATAAGGGAGGTTTGACCTGGAACACGAAAGGTCTAATAAAGAATAAGTTACTTTACACAACACCCTTATCGTTTGAAAAAAGCTGAAAATACGTTTTCTTGCCAGTATGACTGCCAATGGAAATTTGACTAATATTAGTTGATTTTTAGATCTCGAGTCCCAGAGTATGAAAATGAATATTGCCAATGGAATCGGTATGATTACTTTATTAACTATATTTGTGATTGTTGCCAGTTATGAAATCAATGCTTTCTTGATAATATCGTCGATCGAAAATTGATATGCTGTAATGGACAGATAAGTAATCCGAAAGTCGCACCTGAATGTTAATTTTAAACCTTTAAGACTTTTTAAAATTAAAAACAAACAAACCAGAACGCTGTTTCGCAGTAGGGGTAGGCAGATAGGATAGAACGCCAAATTACTTTGTCTTTGCATACTTTTAAGTTAATCTTTTTAGCCGTTTTTTCGCAATCTGTTCGCTCTACATATCCAAACTAACGCCAAACTCCTTCCTTGATTTTGTCAATATTGCTTATCTCAGCCCTACATAATGTACGGATCTTGACATCGTGCATAGCTTTACCACACATTCGCCTGAGAGATTGCATTTTGACAGCATTGAACATACTTTCATCCCTGTTTTTCTAGTTCGATACTTCGCTCATATACACAAGGGTCGGCACCAGGACTTCTATGACAACTACACCGTTCGCCCTGTTTCCGGCACCTGCTCTCTTTATAATACCTTTATAAGTGTTTTATTCCTTAGTAAATATACTTCCCAGACACACAAATTCCTCTTCCTGTTTCAGTATAACCTCATTCACAGTGATCTCACATTTCATACTTACCGTCATACTTTAATTTCTTTCGAAAACCATCACAATTAATGTATCGACATTCGTCAGTAAATTGCTCCCCTTGCATACATCGTAGAATTTTGTTAGCAAGATTTGCAGGTCATCTTTTTTGCTAGCAAGAAACACGGCATCAACGTTTAGGAAGTCCCATGAATTTAATGAAAAAAAAAAAAAGGGATTTTCCTTATTTTTTCCTTTGGTTTTTAATTTGTCCATTAAAGGACTAAAATATTATGTTGACAAGACACGTGTGCGGTAATTAAACGTACCTTTTCTGAATAACATATCATATGGCGAGCTACTGGACGGGCTGGTACGCTGCGCAAATGAGCTATGGGAGCCGAGCAGGTTAGCTGAAACAATAATGATTCATTATTTGATAACACAATAATTGTTTGAGAAATCACCCTTAGGATACTCGTATATTGCATTTTTTTAACGATTGCTCCCCAATCACCAAACAAAAAATAAGTCAATTTATAAATTAGATTTTTAACAAGTAAAATTCTATGTATTTACCTAAAATATATCCATGAATCTTAATTTTATTAACAAATGTTGCACATGTATGCAGTTTATGTTATTAAAATGACATTTGTAGTTTACCGATTTTTAAGGAACTAGGATGAATAAAGCAAACATTATTTGTCATCTTTAGGATTTAATTCAGAAAATTTAATTACATCGCAAAATTATCTTAAATCATGTAAAAATGTATCATGTTTAAGCATATGACGATAAAAATGAAACAGTCTGTTTTTAACGTAAATTTAAGAGTAGGTTTAAGAAATATCTATAAATGCGAACGTCATTCCTTAAAAATATGCGTTTTCAATCATTTAAAAAAATGTTTTTATTATATTTGGTTTTACGTGATGGTGTTATATTTACCTGCATTGGAATTCCTGTTTGTTGGTATGGCATATTGACCATCTGTTGGGGATTGTGGGAATGTTTTAGATGAGCTGGAGTCTCCTTAGGTCCTTGGTGATGATATTCTACTTGAGATCCATTTTGGTCACCTAATAATTAATTGAAATGAGTATTAAAATAATAACTAAATATATTACGCATACATGTTTGATTTTCCTACAGGAATATGGGACACTCAAAATTTTACTATCATAATTACCTATTTTACGTTATTTTATAATAAACTAGTAAAATACGTTTAGTTTAAAACGGCAGATGTCAGTACGCCTATATTTATGTGCAATAAAAGAGTATTCGCACGATGTATTTTACTGTCCAATATGTATTTTTAAAACTTAAGGAATGCATGTGCGTAAATGTTTTTGGCAGCAAACTAATCATTTACGTTTATATTTTAAAAAAATAAACGTAAAATTCTATTTTGAGTTTTCAGGTAAAAATAGTGAATTTATTACAGGATGCAATTTCTGGACATACTTGTTGCACTGAAATTGCAACAGATGGCAGTACTCTTATGAAAATATTTGTTGCAACGCAATGTTGAATTGCATTTGATAAGGATCAAATCTTTCTCATAATTGTAAGTTATTAAAATAAAAAATAATACAAATTAATGGGATAAATTAAAAATGAGTTTCAAATCATTAATATTTCGCATTTTATTATGAAAAATCTACAAGGTAAAATATATTCCACAATTACAAATACATACTGTATTATAAATAAATTTAATAAACTCAAGCATTCCACATTTATTCATTTTTATTTAAAATATATTTTGAAATTTAAATATTGACTTTTTATTACATTCACAAACATTGAATATATTTTTTAAAAAATATATGGAATACCAATACATATTAATTATATAAACATGTATGGCATATTTTAAATTGTGACAAATCAATAACAAGTTTATTGTTTGAAAAAAAATTATTTTGATAAGCAAGGTTGATATTTAAAACTGTTTTTTTTTGTTGTTGAAAAAACAGGAGTATAAAAATATATTTTCGAAAAACGTTGTGGTTCCGTGGTAGTATTGTGGACTAACGAGCCAAATGTCGGAGGTTCAAATCCCACTCTACCACAACTCGATTTTCATTTTCCCAGCACAAGTCATTTACGACTTTTAGGAAATGGTCTAAAAATTTAAATATTTGAGGAAATAATAAAAACTCTAGTATTACTCTTTTAAAAAAAAAAAAAAAGAATGTAAACATAGAAATTGACTTGATTTATATTTACAATCAATAGTTTTACATAATCAACAGTATAAACATATATTATTATCTGATATTAAAGTGTAAACTTTAAAAAAAATGTTATTACTATTTTTTTTACATAGTTTCGGGATAAACTGTATCCACCATCTAAGCCAATGGATGTATTTTACATGAACTTGTTATTAAGTTCATATACGAGAATAATACACATGTTGACCGAAGGTATGTCTTGTTCCTCTCAAAACTACGTAGTGGTGAAAAATAAATACGTGTGAAAATAGTTAGTAACTCTCTATAATATTAATGGTCTTCAATACATAAACGTTTAAACACATGTGGTTGATTTTCATGAAAATTAATTAATAAATTTTAATGAAAATCAACCACATATTAATTTTATTAAAATTCATTTTAATTGTGTTGTATTTAATAAGGCAATATTTTGATCTAAATTTTTAAATTCATAATCAAAATATAAATGTTTTTAAAAAATATGTACAAGTATATACATATGGCATGGAAGTCTTAAGTTGGCAGTGTTACACAATTGTACCCTGACTCTGTAGAATACTTAATCCCTAATTAATTTTAATAGTTAAATCGATACAATTAAAACCCAAATTGAAAAAAACACACGAAACTAACCCTCTATCCTAAACTCCATAGAATTTAATATTTAATTTTAAGAAACTTGTTCAGAAAATAAAAATGAATATAAAAGGACATCCCTTCTAAACACGAGTTTTAACTTTATTAGAAAGGTACTAAAGTTATAATTAATTATGTATCTACATACCCTACGTTATTTTATAAAATTGAAAAAAGGAAAAATCGTACGCACAAAGCAGCAAGCAAATTATTTAATGCATAGACACTAGTGGCATTCATTGTGGAAACTTTAAGTAAAATTGGAATTCATTGGCTATCTAAGTCAAATTTTTATGTAATGTTACGCTAAATCAGTAGTTTTATGTTATTATTTAAGTGTATTGTGTTTTTCATTGATATTTAACATATTTTGAAATGTAATGGTTTTTATAGTCTTTGATCAAAACATAATACCCGAGTTTCACCGAGGCTTTACAATTTCCAGCTTTGTATTTTTGTGCATTAGTAATATAAAATGTCACTTGTTCAATGTGAGCTAACGACAGGGCTCCTGAAATTGTTGTGTCATCCAATCAGGACAGTTTTAAAAACAGTTGCAATAATTTTTATCATCATTTTAGTCAACTTATGTTATTGAAGTAGAAAGGACCTATGTAATTTGAATCGAAGTTCGGTGAAAGTTCGAATATTGAGAATAATGGCCCTAAATATGCTCAAGCGCGCTAATCAGTCACCAAATAAAATTAGTAGGGCTGTAATTCTTCACAAAGAAGGTTATTCTTACGAAAATAACACCAACAGGTTGGATGGCGGTGCCACAAAGTCTGCTACGAGGAAACTTTCAACGGTACGAAGCGACTGGATTTATGAAAACTCTTAAAAGAGCCGGAAGACACCCGCAATTAACAGATCAAGATTTTTGCAGAATCTGCTGCCTGTCTCTACAGGACCGTCATCGAGTATCTAAAAACCTTAACGCCACCTTAAAGACGTCATGAGTGCAAGCAAGTGACCGAACGATCAGGATGGCACTTAGTGAAAATGGTTTACGTGCAAGAATTCCTAAAAAGAAGCCATATTTCAATCGAAATCAGGAACAAAATCGTCTGGACTGCGCTTTAATACGCAGCGATTGGACGTTAGATGACTGGGCTAAAGTAGTTTGAAGTTACGAAACTAGAATTTGCATCTTTGGCAGTAATGGCGTCAGGTTCGTCAACCGGGTGAAGATCAGTTGCCTGAGTGCACAAAGGCCCCATCATGACCACCCCGCAAGTGTCATGGTGTGGGCGAGCTAGGGGTTTTAAGGGGATCCTGAGTACTGCATCTTTCAGCAGGATGGTGCGGCATTTTAGGCATGCCACACCGCACGCAGCAACCACAAGTGGTTCGATTCATCGTATCACTGTCCTGCCCTGTTTTGGCAATAGTCCTGACTTCAATCACATTGCAAATTTGTTTTTAAAATTTAAAGCGCTAGTGTCATATAGAAATTCCAGTGATCAAACGGATCTAGATCATCGTTCACTCGTGGTTAAGGGTTATCATATCCGAAGATATTTGGCGTTTGGTAGACACAATGCCTTGAGAAATCGAGGCAGCTATTAAATCTAAGAGGTTCCTGATAAAATATTAGAAATTTACAATTTTACCCAATGTTGAGCATTGTACCGAAATTCTTTTAAACCATTCTGGCAACACGCGTGTGTTAATCGTTATTTTTTTGTTTTTATATTTTCGATAATTATTATGATACATGCAATCATAATCATGCCAATATGTTATAGAATAATATCGAAACGCAAACCTATGAATTTACCTTACAAGAACAAACATTTTCGGGTATGATTACAATTAAATCACAATCTAACCAAAAGTTTCCGCAATTAATGCCACTAGCGTTTATATTTAGCAAAGCCGCCAGGTAAAACCAGATATCATATAATTATCATAACATTTTTTTTGTGAAATAAATCTCAAATTTTGTCTAAATATCTAAAATTAATATTTTTAGATGATATAAAAACAGATGAGGACTGCTAAATTGGCATACATGAATTATCAGAACTGCAAGAATGCACCATGAACACTAGTATAAATCTAAACTATACAAGACTACAAAAAATGGTTTGACTTCACAAAAATAATCAAATACGTGCTCCTTTGCTAAAATGCATGCTCTTTTGATGTGTCTCTTTGAGTATTTAAGCAATTTCTAGAACTGTAAGTTTGTTATTAAAAATAATGTTTTAAAAATTCACAAAGTTTTTATATAATTCAGTTTAGCATTGAAAAAATACAGAATTCGAACATTAAAATTAGTCGAAGTTATGACATTTTGTATATTTTTTATTTAAATACGCATTTTATATAAAATATATGAATCGTTATTATGTATGTAAGGCTTTATTGTTTTAATGTGCTTAAATAACCATTTCATATGTGGATCGTGAATATCGCAAATCATCACAGCACAAAGGTCAAGTTGGAACATTGTAAACTTTTAAATAATGGTGAAATAAAAAATAGATTTTTTGTTTCATGAATTTTATTTTGGTTGCGTGCACGTCCTATGGCAAAAGATGCATCTCAAAAACGCTCGAACTGAGATAATCACCTATAAAAATGTTTTATTACGTTTAAATCAGAACTTTTCTGAAGTTAAGTTGCCAATTGGCTAGGAAGCCTAATGAAAAATAATCTTAAATACCATATGTTAGAGAGTAGAAAATTTTGATCGTTATGCTATTAGACGGACTTGTGGACTCCAGATCAGAGTTGGAGTATCAAGATTCATCCCCGATGAACTTAATTAATATTTTCTAAGCGGTTATTGACAGCTTATAAAATGCAACCAAATATAATTTAAAACTCAAATATTAGAACGAAAAAATGATGTTGTTTTTACAATTCCTGATTTTTTTTTAGTCTTTGGAAATTGAAAATGCGGTAAAGGACAAAGTTAAATTGTTTATGAAAGGGAAAAGAAAATCATTAATAAATAGTTTTTTCCAATTTAAAAAAAAAATGTATTTAAAACTAATGGACTACAAAAAATAATATTCAATAATAAAATAGTTTGTATTGATATACTCAAATAGTTATTTTAAGGTCCTAGAAATTTTAATCTTAGTATTTAAAAAAATCATGATTACTATACAATAAAAGTGAATAGTGTTCATTAAAATGTGTACCACTTTCGATATATTAATTTTTACCGTTTTTTCTAAAATAAAACATTTTTGTATCAAGCTACTTGATTCGTAACATCGTTAGAAATTGCAGACTAAACTTGTTTTGCTAAAGAATCTCATTTTCAAGTTGTAACTATATCAGAACTACCTAAAAGCCCAATTAACAACAATGTCTTTGAAATACCAAGTAGAATAATAACAATATATTGAAAAAGGCATCTCCTACACGCTTGTTAAGGAAAAATATTTTCAAATTAAAAAGTAAAGATGATGCGGATATCCGGTAGCTGTCGGATATACGGCCTATCCGGCCTAATGTTACTATCTGGCCGAATACCACGTAGTAGCTCAATATCCAAGCGGATAACGGACAGTAGCTCATTATCCATTATTAAAATGCAAAAAATTCATTAATTAACAAACTTACAAAGCATAGTAATATGCAACTCATTGATAGATAAGTGATAATTAAAAATACCATGAAAATATTTTCACCGCTTTTTATTTTACGAATAATAAAATTGTTGTTTTTAAGTATGAGAGAAATTTGAGTACCGGAATTTTATATTAGAAAATGAGCCGGATATTTGGCTATCCGGCATAGGGGCTTACCGGATATCCTTTATCCGGCATCCGACTAAAGCACTGTCCGTCTTACTACTCCTAAAAAGTATATATTAGACTCATATGATATATCTCATTCTTTGTTGTGTACATCTCCCTTCCCCTCCTTATCCTCTCTTCAAGCATTCTTGTCCTAATCCCGCCCAATTTACAAAAACTTAATGTTCTTAAAATAAATATAAAAAAAAATTATTTGATTATTGAGTACATGAAAATAACATTTTTATATGTATAAATTTATATGTATTTATTTGATATGTTATATATTTTCTTTACTAACTTTGTATACTATGTGGAAATCTGTTATTAGTTCTGAGTTTATACACTATATCTGTTTGTTTACTATACATATGTATGTAGAAATGTTGATTTCCCAAATAAAATAAAATAAAGTATTTAGTACTTTATTGATAAATATGAAGAAAAATTGATTGTAATTTATAATTTAAGGTAACTAACGGGAAATTAAGGGAAAAAAACTAAAAAAAAAAAAAAATCTCGAAAACGGTTAACATTCTATTCATCAAGATTGACCCTCTATTTTACAAATCTAAGGGTGTTTTATCACCACTTTTTTCTAGAGTTTTCGAGAGTTTCACCACCCTGTGTATTAACAAAAACAAGACATACTATTTTTTATTTATTGTCTATTCCCTTTTTTGAAGAATTTACACTTCGCCCCTTGCAGAATTTAAAATTTCGAACGATGTAATATATCTGAATACTAATTTGGTGATCATGGTATTATGCATACGTACCTCAAAAATATGTCATACAGTTAATGAATAAGATTAGCTGCTATCTACGTAATAATTTTTTATTGAAAACCTATAATACCTACGCATTTACTATTTATAAAAATGGATGTAAAACTAATGTAAGACATTCGAATTTAAAGCATTAGTTTTGAGGTAGAAATGGATTATTTATCGATTTAATTACCGGAAACCGAACTCGGGTGGGGTCCGGCGGAGTGGTACGCGCGCTCCGTATTGGAGTAGTGAGGTTGAAGATTGGAGTATGGAATGAGGACCATGGTCTGGTGGTAGGATCGTATGGGCGGCGGAGACTCGGGCCGGCGGTGGGCGCGCGAGTACGCGTGCATGTGGCCTGCGTACATGTCTCGATCACTGCACCTGGAAAATACAACATAAATGCTTAGATATTATCTGGAAGAGGTAGCATATTTTTAATTAAAGGTTGGCGTATTAATGACTTTTTGATCTTAAAAAAAATGTCTTTATCGGGTGTTAAAAAAACCAACTAAAGATAGGGAATGGAAAATATTTAAGACAACAATATTGGGATCAATGTGTATCTTTTTGGGTGATCTCGTGTACGTTGGATTCGTTCCGACTCAGGAGCCATCTTCAGAGTAAACTGTGTGTTTTGTAGAACAAAATATGAGTTCATGTACTAGTAATTTGTACCGTGTCGCACTCGGTAGTAGGCACATTCCGTGTCATTTTTGTAGTGTGAAACACACAGTTTACCCTGAAGAGGACTCTTGCAATGGTAGTCAAAAACATCGAAACGAATCCAACATACACGGAATCACCCCAAAACAGGATACATTATCAAGAAGTAATTCTCGACGTTATGTTGAAAAAAAACGGGTTTGGCGCCCCTGAATTTTCAAAGTTGTATACCCCTGTTTTCGTTTCCGGAACATATGATCACCTCATGCGTTTGGCCAATCGCCTCCCGCGTTTGTTTGTATTAATTGGTCACGAGCCCAAAACTTCTGGAAGTTTCAACCGTAAGTATGGGAACACGTGGATAGCCACGCATGGTTTGTGTTGGTATTCTTTATTTATGCTTTATTAAGTTAGTTCAAAACATCTAAATTATTTTTTTTTTCAAAATTTATCAATGACATGTTTTTTCAAATTAATTTGAAATATTTCAAAACTTTCTATTTCTTTTATTTCTTCATAACTCATTGTACCTACGGCTTCAATCCCTTGTACAATGAGTTTTGAGACTGCGTTTTTCTCCTCATTGGTAATCATATCTTTTTTTATCCCCTCATTAGTAAGTCCGTAACAGAGAAGTGCGGGGGGGGGAACGAAACGAAGGGGCCACTCCAGGATTTCGAGTGAAGGCAAGATAATTCCTTTTCCGGCTGCAGTCTTCACAAGACGTGTCACGGCACCTTTATTCTCGTAAGCGGAATCGCCGTTTTTTCCATGTGAGGCACAGCTTCTACTCTTTGAGTACAAGTAAAAACTTAATAATTGTCTCAAAGCTTCTGTATGTAAATTCGCCAGAGTGCCTTGACCCTACAACTTGGTAACTGACGTGGTGGACCGCTCCAGGTACGTTATACCACATTTTCTTTGGAGCTTTCGCTCGTTAAATAATCTTTCACGTGACGTGTTATTACAGGGCGTCGATTCATCTGGCATTTAACATTTCTTGGTGGCTAGGTTTCTATGACCGGAAGGCCTACATCTTTGTCTCGGAGTCCCCTTTGGTCCTGCATGAATTCATGCTCTACCTATCTATCTCACTCTTCTAAGACTGGGTTTTTCAAGTCGTCGACCCCGGCTCGTCCTGACCCCGGACCTGGCACGCCGCCAGACTGTGGAGAATCCGTCCCATTGGAGATCGAGGGTCGAACACCCCTGCTGATTTTGATCGCCCTTTGAAGCTGACCACCCCCAAGAGACCCGGTCCAGCTTCAGAGAGCTGCACTGCTTGGACTCCGAACAGATAAGCGCATTGAAACTCATTCTTTTATCGAACCTCTAGGAACTAATTAACTGCGCACCATTTTATCTTTTATCGGTATAGATAGATCAATAGATCTAAAGATTGGTTAATTGCATACTTTTATATTATCTATCCGAGAAACCCATTAGATCTGAATAACTGAATTTAGATTTGTATATATTACTTGGTTTTGGAAATTCTTAAATTACTGTTCCGAGGGATTATTTCATAAAGTAATTTCGGTTTAGGTACTAATGTATTTTTAAATCATACATGTAAAGTACTTGGACTCTTATAGGTGAAAAAACCACTTTAAACTAATTTTCTATATTTCCCGTCGTTATTTATCTGTCCGTGATTTATATTCACCGATAACCTGTCTGAATGCTTTGTAAATGTATTTTTGTTTAATATCAAATTCTTTCAGAAACAAACACACCTATAACATTGCGACACGGTAATCAGCCAAAGATACCACGCCCTGACTACCCAAATTTTTTTATGTAGTTTTCAAAGTAAAATTTGTTCTTTTTTTATGTTTACATTTACATACTCCATTTTAATTTTTCTTACAACATATTGATAACAGTGACCGCGAAAACTTACGCAACAATATTGGGAGTGTGTCCAAATTTTGTAGACAAACCGCCCCCCTCAGAAGTACAATGTCGTAAGACTAAATTTGGCTGTGTTGAGTTATGAATGCAGTTTAACCACTTCTTGTCTTCGTTAAAAGATCACTCACGTATCTTTACGATGTGTTTTGAGCGAGATATATATTACAGACTTCAGTATTCTTTTAAAGTAATTGAGTAAAATAACGAGAAGAACACTGCAGAACAGAACAAGGTTACTGCTGTGTTCTCAAAACAGTCAAATGAGCAAATGCCACAGAAAATTCTGGCCATTATAATGTCCATAAATAGTACATGAAATTACGAGGATTTACAAATTTTATCACCTATTATAAATGCATAAACTTTGTTTTATCATACCGCAGTGTACGTGTGGGGGTGCGAATTGTTTTAAAAAAATCGAGTTTTAGGATGAGCGAAACTGATAGGCAGATCCTCGGTCTTTAAAACGGTTTTCGGGTATGTGGAGGGAGCGCTTTCACTGTTTGTAAACAAGGATTGGATTTCGCTCCCTAAGGAGTTATCAAGGTTAACAATCTCTTAATTGTTATCTGTTTCTCTTGTAATAAGTTTAACTTTCTTAGAGTTTAGGCATTCACTTATAACCTGGCATCGCGTAAATGGATAAATCAAGATTTCAAAAAAGAAATGTCGATTTACGAGGTATCTCTTATGAACTAAAGAGAAAATATGTTTAAAATCGTAGAATTTATATATTTACATTCTCCGTGTCTTACTGGAATAATACTGATGCGTGTGAAATCCAAGACAAGTGTTTTATACTCGTTGGCTACTCTTAGATTGTATACAAAAAAGGAAATCAACTGAAGATAACCCCTGTGGACAAGAGGATAGCGTGTGCTTCGTTTTTGCTATGCAAGTGGTCTGAGGTTTAGTTCCCGTGTAGGTAGACATGAAATATTTATTTAAAAGTACAGCGCAGCGTAGTTTATAGTTAACACATTAATACTTTGATGGCTTTTTTCAGGATATGAAAGAACTGAAAGGTTTCAGAATGGGAACAAAAATTGATGATTTAACCGTCAACTGTCTTGTGTATGCTGATGATGCTGTGTTTCTTGCTAACAACAAAGAAGTACAAGCAATTCTTGGTAACAAAAGTCTACGGTGTATGCAAGGGATGCGATTTGCTGATGAATGTCGATAAATTGAATGTGATGGTTTTTGAAAGAAATGAAAGTATGACTAAGTGACATCACTGTGAATGAGGTTATACTGAAACAGGTGGAGGAATTTGAGTGTCTGGGAAGTATATTTACTAAGGAACGGTACTGGAATGACTGGTTTACTGGACTGACTGAGAAAGATATTGAAAGGAGGGAGAGTGCCGGGAACAGGGTCAACGGTCCACTTAAATCAACCTTGGCAAATAAATGTTTGTCTAATGAGGCAAAATAAGCAGTTCACAATAAGGTCCTGGTGCCGACCCTGATGTACGGGAGTGAAGCATGGACTAAGAAAAACAGGGATAAAATTAGGCTGAAAGTTGTTGAAATGCGATCTCTCAGGCGAATGTGTAGTAAAGTTATGTGCGATAGATGCACAAATGTTGAGCTTTGTACATCATGTAAGGCTGAGAAAAGCATTATCGACAAAATCAAAAAAGGAGCTCTGCATTGGTTTGGACATGATGGACACCGAAAGGACGACCAAAAAGATTTATGATGCGAATATTGAGAAATGTAGAAATAGACGAAGATCGAAAAAGACATGGCATGACCAAATCCAACAAATATTTGAATATCAAGAATCAAAAGTTGGAATATTCTGCGCTCGTGCATGAAAAGATGTATGATTGTTAACAAAGCGAGATCAGTATGCAAAGACTGAGTGATATGGCGTTACTCGTCTCTGCTTATGCTTACGGGGAAACGGAGTGATGGTTTGTTTGTACTTTTATAGTTTTTGGGATGGAATCTGAAGCGCAATACTGATCATCTTGTTTTCATGGAACTGGTAAATAATGTACGCTGCGATCAAAATATAATTGCCTTATGGAGCTGCATATAGGTAAATGATGATGGTAAATATTTTTTTAAATCTATAGTTCATTGTAATAATATTGAAATTAGATTATTTATTCAATTTAATAAAAAAAATATTGCACATACATATATGTACACATATTTCTATTTATTTTTAGTTACTTAAAACTTCGAGTACAAAAAAAGTACTTTGGCGGACTTATTGCTGAAAGCAATATCTTCCAGCCAACCAAAAAACAGGCTGGTCAAAAGACGAGTTGGTCAAAATTTTGTACTAAAAAACTATAAATATATATCGAAAGATACATACATAAAATAAAAATAGCCGAATTAATTAAAACTTACAGCTGTTTTTAGATTGGAGATAAGGCTTGCACACATTAACGTTTAAAAAAAAGTACATTTTGTTTTACATATTAAATGATGGGAATGTGGAATCATGTAAGCATGTGGAGCAATGTATGACAGGGTTACGAATGATGAAATCAGGCGAGAGTGTAAATCTGAGACAAGTATAATTGATAAGATTAAGAAAGGGTCTCTGAGATGGTTTGGTCACGTAGAACGAATGGACGAAGAGAGAATGGTAAAACAAGTATATATGGCAAAAATGAACGGCAACGTTAGACGAGGACAACCAAGGAAGACGTGGCATGATCAGATAAACCAAAATCTTAAGTCTGGTCATGTCAAAAGCAGACAGAACTGAAGGGCATGTATGACAAGATGTATGAATGTGGAAGAGGCTAGGAGTGTATGCCAGGATAGACGTGTGTGGCGGTCCATTCTCTCTGCCTACCCCTACGGGGAAATGGCGTGATGGTAGTAGTAGTAGTAGTAGTGGAATCAGATAATGAGTTTGGAAGGAAAAAGAGGAACGGATGAAAGAAAATGGGATAAAAACATATATTTAAAAAAAGCGTCCTCTGGTTAGGTTAGTCTCCATCTGACATGGCTCAGCCTGTTCTAAGATGGAGATTTTTTGTGTTTGAAATTGATTCCCTGTTTTAAATTTTACAATATTTTTGGACTAAAATAGTCGAGAAAACATAAACATGTGGTAGAATAACATATTACAGTGGTTTTAATAATTTACAATTGATTTTACTTTACCATCTTACCAAAAATTCGTTACAGTTTGTATTCATTTACTTGTAATCAGAAAGAACACATGAATTATTCTCCAATCTACTTTATTGATTTTTTAATTATCTTTATTTGCGCTTAATTGAAGCTCGCTTTATCTTTCAAGGTAATTAGATTCAACACCAAATGCATATCAAATACCCCATCAATAGATAATGACGTAAGTATATGACGTAAGTATACTACTTTGGATCAGATGTAATGGGCTGATGGTAATGGATTAGAGCATCTATGGGATAATCGTAGTCCTGATAATCGGCTGATGTTTAGATTCTAATTGGAAATGCAGTGATACGTACGGATCAAAGTTAACTGTAATTTTGTGCTATTGAGTTGATCTATCTATAATTTTAAGGTGATTTCGGTACCATTTTTGCCACCATTTTGTTATTTAACTCTTAGAAGACTGTGCGTAATTGAAAACAATAATTTAACATATTTCAAGTAATTATAATAATAAAAATACTTCATAGTTTTATTCCACTTTTATTTATAATTATTTTATAAATTTTTTACCAGTGACCGGGTTTGTCGTGACCGACATCGTCAGACTGGTCCAATATTTCGACCAATATTTTGACCAGTCTGACGATGTCGGTCACGACGAAACCCGGTCACTGGTAAAAAAACTATAAAGTATTTTTATTATTATAATTAAAATGTAGTTCCACCAAGAAATGTCAGTAGAAAAACTCAATATATATTTCAAGTATTTTTAATAATTAAACATATGTTAAACATTTTATCGGCCTGGAGGTGTTATGGTAAGCTCGTTTGCTTAACATGCGAGAGGTTTCGGGTTCGATTCCCGACATGGTTAAATTAAATTGTAGACGAAGAACTAAAACTAATAAAAAATTGTAGTCAACATGGACATAATACGAGAATATCAGACAAATACCATATACAACTTTCTAAAACAAGACAAGGACAATCAAGACTAATGAACCAGGGACTGAAATTATACAATAAACTACCAGACAAAACTAAACAAAAGACTCAGACAAACTTTACAAAAGATGTAAAAAATATTATTTTGAACAACAGAGTATAAATGAAAAATGTATATATTATTTTATGTAAAATGAATGTTATAATCCGTAAGGGTTTATAAATAAATTTTCAAATAAAAAAAAAAAAAAAAAATATTCATTTAAAAGAGTGTTTTCCAACCAGAATATTTTATAGAATCTCAGAATCCCTGGACTGGTACCTGAAGCCTAAGACTTATCATCTTACCTGAATGCGGCAAAAAATTATTAAGATACGCAACGATTGGTGTACCGATGCAGTGCCCTATGCACCATTAGGTGCGGAAAGGAAATGATGTAACCTGGGCAGAACTTTTTAGTCTTATTTTTAGGGCCTGGAACATTTTGGTCTAGACAAGTTGGAAGTTAGGAGACTTGGTGTATCTTTATAATGCTATTCATTGTGACGAACAAATTTCAACAGGGATTGAGCATATTTTTGAGAAAGAAACATGGAAGTCTAGGCATTTACAGGGCTTATAACCTGTCATTGGCTGGTTAAGTGGCCTTTGCCTATTTTTGAACATCCATATTCCATGAATTCTTCTATCTGTTGATTTGAGTGACGTTAAAGAACTAAAACCTTTACCCTCTTACTTTATAAATGCCTAGACTTCCATATTCCTTTCTCTAAAATGTTCTTCATCCCTGTTGTAATTTGTAAATTTAAATCACTCCCTGGGGGGTGAAATCCAGTCTTTACATTTTGTTTAGAGAATGTACCTCTGAATGTCCCCAGATTAAGATAGTACACTGCATTTTCCAATCTTCAGTAATAATATGGCTTACTTTTGTGCTTTATCACGCATGTTAAGATTAAATAATTATGTAGAAAGTAATGCTGATAATGATATCTTTAACGATACATTCAATAATAATTATCGGATAATTGCAACGTAATTTATAAAATCAAATAGTCCCTTGTGTTAGTTAGGTAAAATATTTTTTAATAACCTGATAGTAAAATTTGCTGTAATAAGTTTCATAATATTCATCGTCATCATCATTCCCTTTTCACGCGTAATGGTGCATAAGGCACTGCATTGGTACAAAAATCGCAGCGTATATTGATATATTTTTGTTATATGAAGGTAATACGGTCGGTCAGTCTTACACTTCAGGTACCAGTCCAAGGACTATGAAATATTCTATTGTGAAAAACACTTTTTAAATAAATATTTAATTTTATTTATTTTATTTCTATATTTAATTTAATGTTTTATGGATTTAATAACAATGTTTTGTTAGGGTATAACTAGTTCTTAAAATTTATATTCCTAAACAAATATATTACATTACACCTATTCACCCCAACGAATGCGAATTGTGGCACCTCATTAGGGCCAAAAAAAGGAAAAAACTAAGTTTTAGGTGTCTAAGAAGAAGCTAAAGTGTGCAGTGGTTTGAGTTTGGTAGGGAATAAAGTAATGAGAGAACGGAAGCAGAAAACTTCGGTGACAGCTGTTATAAAGCGGAGGTGATACGGTTCCTACTCCTGAGGGCCTTAACTACGCTACAAGGCATCTACAAGCTGCTGACTGTTCGTCGGCAATTTATGTCAGAACTACGGAACGTGAACCTAACTTGGGAGGACGCTAGAGATGAAATGATGATGATGATGACATATTAAGAGTGTTACTGAATTGTAAACAAGCTGTGGAAGAGCGAAGCTTAAAGCTCGAACCTAGAGCCTCGCTCAAAGCTCGAACCTAATCCGGAGTCAACGACGCTACCACGAGAAATAAATATATTTATATAAACGTATATTTAATCAAACACTCGTACATGGTATTTGGAATAATCGTTTAATAATTACAGTATACTTGTACTTCCATAAAATGAATATAGATCTGAGTGAGAGATGCTCCCTTCGTTGTGTGAATAGAGTGCCTGTTTAAGAGAGGCCCACATCGTATTTTGAACCGTAGTTCGTGCATATTGAAAAAGCAGCTAGATTCAGGCTTTGTATAATATATGGCTTAGTTTAAGACTGGCCGTACGGTATATCAATGTGTTTGGGGTGGTTGGCAAAATACGATACGATACTTCTTCATAAATATTATATTCAGGACCAGATATGAAGTCTACATTGAAGTATACACATGAATATAGCAGCTTTATTTAATAAAACAAAATGTATGTTTATTTATAGACCATTTATACAATTGAAGACATGAGTGAACGAAAGCGTTACGATGCAAATAAAAAAAAACAACTTTTTAACATAAATGAAGATTGTATGTACAGCCTTTTTACATAAAACCAACTAAATACCCCATCAAAAAGTATAGGGAAAGCTGATTTTGAGAGCGAATGAAGGTGTTATTTTATCAAAAATTGTACTGGTGTTCAAAACTTCAACCTTAGGTATCTCTGTTTTTTGTTTTTGCCACATAGCACCTTTATCAACTCATGTCTTCAATTGATAACTTGAATCCTATCTAAACGGATCAAAGAACCTCTTAAAAGCAATCAGATTTTCATTATTACTTTAAACAAAGGTCGCTTAAACTTTCTTAAAAGAAGTGAAATCAATATTAACAAATGCAAAAGGTTACAAGTATTTATTTTAGAAAATTGCATTAAATTGCCTTTATAGCATAAATGATTGGATTATTTCACACCAATCCAGTCGTATGAATTCACATGGAATGGAAAAAATTAGGGTGGATTGATTATTATTGTAGTGACAAATATTTCATTCTCGTAACCCTAAAATTTCACCCGAATACATTTACCAGAAAATGTTACCAAACTAAAAAAATTCACATAATTTTTTGGATGCATTCCATGGGTATTACCTTCTCTAAAATGTTTTTCGTCTCTGTTGTAATATTTATTTATTTATTTACATACATAAGTCCCAATATGTTAACATAAACAGCTTTTCAGGGAGTTAAATTCAGTCCATATCTAAAAATATTTGGACAAACTCAAAATATTGTTGATAAATCCACCTGGCCCATGAAGAAGTGTAAAAATTGAAAAAATAAGATTTTTAGGCGTTGCCCGGTATGTAGGTGTAATCATTCAATTAGATAAATCTCACCCGCATAAAATAAAGGTTTCAGCTCTTTAACTTCACAAACATCAACAGATGAAAGAATCGAAGGAATACAGATGTTCAAATATGGGCGAATGGTGAATGTTACACAGTGTGTAAAGTGGCCACTTAAACCAGCCAAGGACAGGTCATGAGGCATTTAGATGCCTAGACTTCTATATTTCCTTCTCTAAAATGTTTTTCATCTCTGTTGTAATATGTTGATTAAATACATTTATATATCATAAAAAAATTGAGCGAAGATCAGTTGGTCGCATAGTGTACTAATTAAAGCGTTTGCCTGCCACAAAATAAATATCTAAAAAAAAATACAATAAAAATCAATCCACCCAATATTATTTTACCACGTTGCGTTGATTTGTAGATAAAACCGTCTTAAATGGGCCTGCGCTATTTTACTAAAAAGTTCGGTATTCTGTGAATCATTTTTGTATTGTGAGAATATTTTTTAGTTTTTTTGTGCCGATATTTTTGAGAAAGTTTTTTCCTCGAAGTAAACACCACAAAATGTGCTTTTAACAGGGTGCGGACGCGACGGTGCAGTACTCAATACTTTTCGCTTTAAAAATACTCTAACAAAAATTGATAAAATTTTAATAATTGTCACCGCACATGTAGTATTAATGGAGTGAGAAATTTTTCATTCTCGTAACCCTAAAATTTCACCCGAATACATTTACCAGAAAATGTTACCAAACAAAAAAAAAAACACATAATTTTTGGGATGAATTCCATAAATCTTAAAAATCGAAGACTAATGTTGGACCAGTTATTTTTATTCAAATTAATAAATAATAAAATTGATTCTCCTAACCTACTAGAAAGACTTCCATTCCGTGTTCTATCTAGACCGACAAAACAAAATCTTTTGTTTTACACTGAAAACGCGTCAACAAACTATTTTAAACAATCTACATTACCTAGAATATGCGACCAATATAACAATATATTTACCGAGGCTGATATTTTTTGTGACAATGTATGTAAATTTAGGTAAAAAATTATTGAAATTTTGAGAGAAGCAGACATTTAACATTATTATAATATAAATATTTTTTCATTTCGTTTCTTTTACATTTATTATATTGAACATAATTTAAATTATTGTATTAAGTGTAAACAATTTTTTTGGTGTGTGCATGAGTTTCTTACTCTAATATACAAAGAAATTGGCAATATATGTGTACATACTGTTTGTTTACCTAATAAAATAAATAAATAAAATAAATAAATAAATAATATTTTGATTGATTTGATCGACGCTTAACCTTTAACAAATTTGAGATACTTTCATCATCAACTGCGTTTTTTTTTTTTTTTTTTTTTTTTTTTTTTTTTTTTTTTTTTTTTTTTAAAAAGAAATATTTGCGTTCTTATGATTTACCCAAATATTTAATTTTGAGGGCCATTTTCAACGAGTTGTAAATAACTCACTATTAGAAAATGGAATCAAGTTGGGGTAGAGTGGGATTCGAACCACAGACCTTTGGTCCGTGAGTCCGAGACACTAGCCACAGGACCACAACCCGATCTATTTTGAGTATGTCCAAATGTTTGTAAACTGATATCAAAATCCCTAAGGTGTCTTATCTGGGACATGTGCTTAGAGGAAAGAAGTACAAATTGCTGTATCTAATTATGAAAGGCAAAATAGAGGATCGGCGAGGCGTGCGCAGAAGGCAGGCTTTCTCGCTCCGGAACATGCAAGACTGGACGGGGATTCGAACTCTAAACAGTCGACGCACTGTTTAGAGCTGCTCAAGACAGGGACACATATGTAGTATCAAGTGATAGTCGACGTTAGGGGGACCTGACATGATATATAAACAAGAAGTTAAAAGATATCAAATAAAAAAAATATGCACCAAAGTCGTTAACTTAAAATAAATGATCGTCAATATGACATCCTAGGAATTACATTGTTTTCCACCTATTCCAATTCTAAATAAAGATAGCATATAAATCGCCACTTAAAAATTTACTTACCTGACGTTGGCATACGTCATACAATTCTGGTATATATTTTCCTGATGGGGATCCATCATGTGATGCTGAGCTGTGTGCATCTCCCTCGCTCCTTGATCAACTCTCTCTCGACGCATTGGCTGCTGGAATTCTTCCATAGGCCTAGAAACACACAGAAAACACAATTAGAACTAATAGTGTTATCTGCCAAATAAAAGAGCGGTTATGAAAAATTCTGGTGACATTATTTTATGCAAAAAAATGGGATTTTTTAATTTTTTTTTTCGGTAGAAATAATATTTGTGGATCTACAATAATCAAATGAAATTTTTAGTATATTACAATTGAGATGAAGAACATTTTATAGAAGGGAATATAGAAGTCGATGAATTCACAGGGCTTATGATTTGTCATTATCTGGCAACGCGTGTATTAAAAAAAAATATATGTCTAATAAATAGTCAGATCTTTGACTTCACAAAAATCAAAGAAACTCGTTCCTTATATATTATGTATTAGTAAGTAAATTAAAATAAAATTTCTTCAATTAGCTGCAGTTGGTAAATTTCAACTTAACGATGTGTTCTCTCAGTAAAAATCCCTAATAAAATAAAACAAAACTCAACAGATGGGATGGAGGAATTGAAGAAATATTGATATTCAAATATAGACAGTATAGTGAATGTTACACAGTGTGTGGAGTGGCCACTTAAACCCGTCAATGACAGGTCATAAGTCCTGTAAACGCCAAGACTTCCATATTCCCTTCTCCAAATTGTTTTGCCTCTTTGTTGTAATACGTTAATTTTAATAACTTCATCGGAGGTGATATCCTGTACTTGTCTACAAACATTTGTCACTGTTGCTTTAGAAAAAATAGATATCTGTTTATTCATGGGTAAAATTAGATTTTAATTATATACCAAAAAAAATATCAGAGTCAAGATGAGATTTAATGATAATACCAGAGAAAAAATAAAGATTAGACCCCATTAAGCAAGAACGCACAGTCACTGAATTCAAATATATATAAGGTACAAGGGCGTGCGATGGGGTTTTTGACAAGGGAAGCAATTAATGTAAAGGTAATTGGTACATAATAATATACACTACCCTTAAGTTATTAAAGAAAAACTAAAGACTTTATGCATATGATCAGAAATAATAATAATAATTTTATATATCTAGAAATAAATTTAAAAAAATTAGTAATAACAAATCAGCCAACTTCACTATACATACCATAATAAATAACTGATACGTATATTATGGCGTTATATTTCATTTTACTAAAATGCTGTGAAACCAAAATATATTGTTAAAAAACATGACTTTTCATCATTTAAACGCGAAAAATTAATAAAGTAGATTATAAAGTTTTTTCTGATAGCAAATAAACATTATTATTAATGAAATGTTTAAATTGAATTCGGCATTTTAGTCTGCATTCCTACTCCATTACAAAATAATTATTGTAATATTATGTTTAGTGCCAAAATACCAAAATCGCACCTGTGCTGCGCGGCGCTGCGCGGCGTTTCGGCCGCATCGCGTCAAAACTACATAAAAAATGTACAAAAAATAATGTATCGGTATGTTTTGATTGCTTCCACAGCCTAGTGAGAATTTTATTTTTCGTCTGCGTGTGGATTGCGCGATCAGTACGGCGCTGGAATGTAATTTATATTTGGTTCCATCGTTCTTTGCTTGAAATCGATACGCAGCCTGCTAGTAGCAAGTAGAAGCACTAATCAAGACACGCGTGACGAATGGATGTGCTTGGGAGATATGTTCCTTTATATATATATATATATATATATTTTGTAATGCGATAGCATAACTTCTTCGCAATTTATCGCGATTATTAAAACATTTCTTATGACATTATTTGTTCTTAGTTAAATAAATGTTAGGTATAATGACTGATAATTAGTTTATTGCACATGATATTTTATAAAGTTTTGGCTAAATTAAGGGAACTCAGTAATACAAAATTAAACAATACATACAAAATAATAACAAATAATAAGACCAATCACGGGTCTCACATAGGAATACTAACTTAAAATACATGACATACATGTTGACCAATTTGTAAATTATAAACATGTAAATTTATTAATAGAGTGCACATGGAAATATGTATATGCAGGCACAACTTCAAGAATTTACGGTGGTATTAAAAATATTTTTACCTGTTTTCCGAGTGGTGTAACATATGATCATGAGGTGTAGGCATACTGAGATTAGACTCTGAGTAGTAAGGCCAGGAAATATGTCCAGGTCTGGTCTGGGCTTGAGCCATCAATTGGCTCTGCATTTGTTGAAGGATCTCGTTAGTAGAGCCAAAGCGTGGCTTAATCCCACGCACGGATGGTCGTCGTTGGAATCCTAAACCGAGAAAATAATTAATGCAAACCTGTTAACAAAAAAAATAATTTTTGACCACATTTATTTGAAATAGAATCGAATAATGAAGTACCGTAGTCATCCTGGTCATCTTCATCGCTGTTTTCAGCTGATGCTTGCTGAGTATAGCGCTTCCGAAGGCGCTCAGTCCTCGCAGCTTCTTGTTGCACAAATCTTGCTAACTCATCTCCCTCGCCTGCACCTTGAAACAATTCGCTACGTATGAATTTATACTCACAAACACAAAATCTTCATTTGTTTTTTGCGGTTTTTCCATTATCACTAAGAAAGGTGGAAAATAGTGGTATTATAATATTTGAGATTTGTAAGATTTGTAAAGAAATAATAACAGACGCCCACCTGGTGTTCCAGCGAGTACATCGGGAGCGGGTTGATCCAACACGCCATCTATGTCGCCAGAGGAGTACTCGGTGCTTGCAGAACCTTGAGACAGTCTGTCTCCAGGGCGGGAGTTTCCGAGCGTTGTTGGCTTATCGGCCTGAGGAATGATGACTACGCCATTCCCTTCTTCGTTACACTCGGGAATACGGTCCTGGCGCTTGGGGAAGATATCAGTAAGCTTTTTATAAGTGGAAGATGTCGATGAACAACTGGAAGCGCTGCTAGAACTAGAAGACGGAGAAAAGCACTTGGAAGGTGCTTGGGCCGGAGTTTGAGTCTCTTCCGTAGAACTACCCCTTTCTACACTGCTCGTTTTCTGTTCTTCTAATCCATCTTCGTCTTCTATATTACATGTGAGCATTTTAATTCTTTCAGAAAGTGACGTGTCATTTTTTGGTGGTGGTTTTTTGCGAGGTTCAACTTTCACCAACGACCTTCTAAGAGTGTTTCTATCAATCGTCCTCCTCACGGTGAGATCTTCATCGCGATAAGAGGTCGGAAGCTTGGAACGCTTTCCTTCTTCGAATGCTCTGAGAGATTCTGCTGTGACAAGATATTGTTGGTCTTCTTGACGCTGTGGAGGAGATACAAAGTGAGGCCCGGCGGGGAAAAGTTGACGCACCGCTGAGTTGGGTCGCAGGCTGTTGTTGGAGAGCAGATGGTTGCCAAGCTTGAAGGTGAGCGTCAGCTCTTGCGGCTTGGCCGGTGAGTCCGGCCGCTCCTGTGACTCGCCGGGCTCGTCCACCGAAGACAGCTGCGAGAGAGAGTCGCTCTGGGAAGGGCTGGGCTCGCTGAAGCGCACCGCTCGGCCCGCTCTCCCTTCCTCGTCGCTTGCAGAGTTGCTGAAGCTGGTGCTTTCCTCGGCCTGTAATATCCAAAAAGTCAGAATATGACAGCGGACACTCAAATATCCAATATAGGGGTATTATTTGAGTCAGTACAATGATTTATAGAATAACATAAATCGCAACGCTTTTCTTAATCACATATCGCATATTATTCGTTATAAATAATTGAGAAACAACATTATTTACTGCACAATAAGCGAAAAAAATAGTACTTATGATGCTTTTATAACAGTATATTTTACTTTAAGATAACATCATTAAAACTGCCAAGAAGTTTGAGAAATATTTAACACTGGAAAATTTCGCCAAATATAATAAAAATAACACAAGTAACCGCTATAGAAGACAATATTATGTTTCGTTTAGTCAAGTTTAAATGTCAATATTGTCACCATCAAATAATAAAAACATCACACTAGCAAATATCGCTATTTAAAAAATCTGCAACTTTATATAACCAAAACTACTTTTATCGCGGTTTATTTGAAATAAGAGCCTACCTGTTCTGGGGGCGGTAAATCCATAGAAGCTTTCCATAGCCTTCCACCTTTGAGGATTCCTCCCAGTCGCATTGGAGAACTGTGTTGATCATCATGAGTCTCATTTGGCCTTCCTTCTACAGGCTCATCTGTAAATATATACACTATCATAAAAAAAAATTGCGCCAAAAGAAAAAAAAAAACGCACTAAATACGCATATTAACAAAAAAACACGTGTTCACTGAAAAAACAATCAACCGCTAAAATAAGTTCAAGTGCTTCTATTTGATTGCCAATTAACGTAGGATAACGTGAGATAAAACATGAGCATACAGAATTTTTTTTTTTTTTTTAGATATACTTAGTTTTTGGTCTTTGGGGTTTGTTTGTAAATGTTTACTGTTTATTTATTTATTCTTTGTTACATATGTTTCTTTGGTGAATGGTAATTATATTTATTTATTTATACATTTCATAATATATAAAAAAATTGTTCACTTTGCCCAGCTGTATGAAACAGTACTTACGATTTTCTCGTTATATTACTGTAAAATATTTTACTATTTTTATTTTTTTTAATTCATTCTAAATTGTTTAAACTTTCTACTGAATATGTTGTACACTTTTTTATAAATCTTGGGTAGAAGGAAATTTAAGTTTTTTTAAAAATATATATTATGCCAAATATGTTGGTATTATAAATTTTTGTAAAAGGCAGATTTGCCGTTTATTTTAATAAAATAAAAATAAAATATCTTATGTGTTACTTAGGATACTGTTTACTATATTCAATATTTTTAATTCGAAAATTCAGCCCTTCGGGCTACGCTTTATCGGCCCGGCGGCTCGTAGTTGATCGGCCTTTCGATAATAATGAACCATGTCGTGGTCCCGTGGCAAGTGTCGCGGACCCACAGATCAGAAGTCCGAGCATCGCGCCTCGCTCTATCACAACTTGGTTCCCATTTTCTAATCGTGAGTTATTTATAAAGCGTTAAAAATAGCCTTTAAAAATTTAAAATCTTTTGGTAAATCATAAGAACACAAATATTTATTTTTAAAAGTAAATTTAAAAAATTATAATCTGTCACTGTCAGAATAACGCTAGCAAAACCACATAGTTATAATATATGAAATCCCGGAGGCTTCCGTGGTGTAGTGGTTAAGACGCTCGACTCACGCACGGGTTCGATTCCTGGTGAGAACACAAAAATTAAGTGTTCTCAAAAAACCCAACTAGGGTCGGTAGGGTCGGTAGGGTCCCAACCCGAATCTCTCGAGATCGAGACATAGTAGAATATAGTTTTATTGTACTTTTATTCATAATTTTTACCAGTGACTAGGTTTCCTCGTGAACGACATCGTCGGACTGGTGAGAATTGTGTTTTCAGAGAATCACTAAATTACCCCCGAGCCCCAGGACATGGCTGTCGAAGGAATTACCAACCAGCGACCCCTGTTATAGTTTTAATAAAATTTTAATACATTTCATTCATATACATTTTTTTTATAAAACTTCATAAAATTATGTATTTTACATCTGTTTTTATTATATATATTCAAACAAAACTTAAATTCATGCAATTG
This sequence comes from Micrasema longulum, assembly GCF_059751315.1. NCBI lineage: Eukaryota > Metazoa > Arthropoda > Insecta > Trichoptera > Brachycentridae > Micrasema > Micrasema longulum. The sequence goes on from NW_028277802.1 coordinate 100,667, forward strand.
CAATTAAGTTTATACTTAAATTATTTTTATTTTAACTCTTTTATTCCCATAATGATATAAACTCATGATTTACAAGCACTGCTTGCACTTGTATAGTCTCGCACCATTTCGGTCACGGGGAAACCCGGTCACTGATAAAAATTATAAATAAAAGCGGGATAAAACAATAAACAATAATTTTTATAACAATATTCATTAATATCGTTTAAACCATTATTTTGTTGCATTATTAATTACTTTCATTTACATTTAATGTACCATATTTAAATTATTATGGCAATTATGTTTTTGTTCTATAATTCTATTAATTTTAATGATTAATTTAATTATATTATTATCTTGTACACTGGTTTATGTTTGTTACTTCATAGATATGATTTATATTATATTAGTTTCATAAACTTTTAATGTAATTTCTTGTGTTTAAGTTTTTTTTAAATATTGTATCAAATATAATCATTACTACCAAGGTATTTTATGTTCTTTTTTGAACTTGGATTGGTTTTTAAAAAAATGTACTATAGATAGTGATTATTAATTAATTTAATTTACTTTATATTTTGTTGTTGTTAATTATTATGGCTTGACAAAAGCACAGCCTAAAAAGTCATAATATGTTAGTTATTATGGAAAAAAATGTAATTTAAAAGAAAATAATAAATTTTATTGAAGGCTTAACTAATTATTATTAATGTATTTAAATAAAATGTTTATCCATAAACTGTCACCTATTGAAATTTTGAGTTGAATTTTTCTCTTTAATTCAATAAAATAATCGCTTCTATCGTTGTCCTGTAAAAATTATAGACATGACTTTCGCGGTGTTAGCTAAGCGACAATATATACCCTAAAATCAAACTAACAAATGACTTTTAAAAAACGATAATTATTATTCTTAGATGTTTTTTGAATTTCAAATTGTGAAAAATTCAACAAAACTACCAACATAAGTATAAATAATTTGAATATATTTTATAGATTTTTGTGTGGTATCAGTGTGGTATTTTTGATGCTTTCCTAGGGCGCAGAACTTTAACTGTGCACTTGTGAAGATATGACTTAAATATGCCATTTTTATGAGTCTATGCAAATGAGTACCTAAGCTGCGCTATCCAAAGACCCAACAACATGGGTATTAAAATGTGCATGAAGCCAATGTATCTGCTCAATAATGTTTAATTAACGTCGTACACAATGCTTTTGTAATCCTTCAGGCTTTAATCTGGTCTATGGGATTACTCAGATTGTTGGCCTGTCTTTGAACCGGCGCATGAACTAATGTGCATAAAACCATATTTTAATTTAAACACTATAACAACCTTTTAACATTGACAAATTGTGAAATCGACAAAATAATATACATCATTGAACTAGTTGATAGCCATAAAAAATAGTTAGGATGTATTTTTTCCGCTAAAAACATAACTGGATGAGACGTACTTTTTTTTTGATTGAAAGGTAGTTTGAAATGAAACAAGTTTATGGTTTATAATAGAAGATACCGTAAGGAAAATGTAACGTAAAAAAAACACGAAATATTTTTAATTTAGTTTAACGACCCTTATAAGAGTGAAAGCGTTACCATTATTTCTCTGACAAATTTTGTTTTAGTAGAATTTATTAACATTATTAATTATTAATAGAAGCAGTCCGAACAGGATTTTTTAAAATGAAAAATCTTCTTTGTGACGATAATATAAACCTTAAGCTTAGACAACGAATGGTCAAATGTTATATATGGTCTGTCTTACTGTACGGTGTAGAGGCGTGGAATCTAAAAGTTAATATTTTAAACCGCCTTGAAGCATTTGAAATGTGGATCCACCGTAGAATGTTAAGAATATCTTGGACCGATATGATAACCAACAATGAAGTATTATGTAGAGCCAATACCAATAAAGAACTATTCACCACTGTTAAGCTCCGTAAGATTTCATATTTTGGTCATGTGTTGAGAGGTAAAAATATGCCGTACTTCAGCTCGTCATGAAGGGGAAGATCAAGGGACGTAGAGGGGTCGGAAGAAAACAGCTTTCCTGGCTTCGAAACATTCGAGCATAAACCAGGATTAGAACTGTGAAGGAGGTGTTTCGCACTGCTCAGGATAGGGAAGCTTTCTCCCAAGTGATCGTCAACGTCGGGGGACCCGACATGACACAAGAAGAAGAAGAAGAATAAAAAAAACAACTTAGGTCCTTTTGGAGAAGGTAATACAGAAGTCAAGAAATTTACATGGCTTATGGGGGGTTAAGTAGTTATGGTTATGGTTTTTTGTTTAAGTGGCTACATGACACAATGTGTAACATTCATAATTTCGCTCATGTATATTTCTTCAATTCTCCCATCTGTTTATTTTTGTGGAGTTAAAGAGCTGAAACCCACATTGATAGGCAGAATGGTAAATATTCCTTTCTCAAGAATTGTTCTTCATCTCTGTTTCAATATGTTATTTTGATAAACCCATATAGGGGGTGAAATCCAATCCGTGATTACAAACATTTGAACAAACCCGCAGTACTGTTGATTTATCCACTGCGTTTAATTCTGGATTCTGTTATTTATACTCATTGAACTCTATATACTATCTAACCACCAATACAATAAATATAAATAAGTATTTTTTAATTACTGATCAATAAGACGAGGGCGCTCCGTATTCATTTTCTAATTCACTAGTTTTATATAGATTCCCAGGTATTAATGAAATGCTTTTCCTCGGTCACTACAGGACCAATTATGGTGCACAGTCGCCTTTGCCCAGAATGATCAGGCGGGTGAACGATCATCAAGATCTTGATTATTATGGTGTAAGGATGTCTTTCTTTACAAATCAGCTAAAGAATCTGTATAGTTAGCCTATGCTTTTTACTTAATCTAAAAAATCTATCATCTGTCTTTGCTGCTTATTTCTGTTCCTAATATTTTTTTTATTCCTTTGTAAAAATTTCTTTTAATTGTAATGTTTATAATGGACTTTGTCCGTAAATAAATAAATAAATAAATAAATAAATTACTTTTTTTGTAAAATATTTTTATGAAATAAATATAATAATATAAATACAACAGAGTTTTAGAGAAGAGAATATGTAAGTCTAGGCATCCACAGGGCTTATGACCTGTCATCGACTGGTTAAGGTGGCCACTTTACACACTGTGTAACATTCACCATTCTGCCTATATTTGAACATCCACATATATTCCTTCGATTCTTCCATCTGTTGACGTTTGTGAAGTTAAAGAGCTGAACCTTTATTGTTACGGGTGAGATTCATATGATTAAATTATTTAACCTTCATACCGGGCTACGCCTGAAAATTTTTTTAAATTTATATTTTTCTTCTTGGACCAGGTGGATTTATCAACAATGCTTTGAGTTTGTCCAAATTTTTGTAGACAAAGTCTGGATTAAACCCCCTAGGTTATTCATCTCTGTTGTATTATGTTAATATTAACATCTCCCTAGGGGGTTGAATCCAGTGCTTGTCTACAAAAATTTGGACAAACTGAAAACATACATAATAATATTTTTCTTTATTTTCTAGTCGAACGAATTGGCTTTTCACTACTATTTTTAAAGGTTTTGACTTTTATAAAAGCTTTTAGTTACGAAATATCATTAGTTTAAGATTGAATTCATTTGGAACATACTTTGAGATTGATAAAAAAAAGATAATTTTAGATACTATAGATTTGTTCCCGAAAATACGATTCATTTTGATAAAAAAATTCCCTTAAAACTTGCCGGTCGATACAGCAATAAACTGGATAGGTAAAAACTAAATATATATATATTTCAAAGTATAGTCCTTTAACACATTTTCTAATCAATATAAACTCGAGGGGCGAGCATAATATTTATATTAAACCTAACCACTTTTAAAATTAAAATCGCACGTTGATACATGCATCAAATCGCGATTCAAATGGCTAACGGCAGTAGTAAGTCCTATGGTCCGCTGGTAAAGCCAATTTGAACGAGTAAGTTGCATTGCAAGTTGTAAGCAAAAAAGCACAATCAATATCTATGTTTGTTGGATAGAATTAAGAACAGTCCTATAATCACATTTCAATACATCGGACTGTGTCTAAAAAACCCCCCACTTTCAATGCGCGCATGCAAAAAAGTCACCGCGTAATGTTGCCAGATCGCAAAAAATATAATCATAACACAAATGTAAGTAAAAATTAGTGATTTGTTAATTTCTCTAAAATTTTATTGATTGACACAACACAGTAGATAAGTCAAGGGTAATTTAATAAGAGTAATTAAATTAATGAACTTGGAACTTAAAAAATAAAACAAATTTTATTTGAAAAATGAAACAAGTTTTAAAGATAATGTTGGTCAAATGTCCACGACGGCGTTGTTTAATACAAGAGGTCCAATTTTCGTCAGTTTTCTGAATAGGTGAGCAAAGTAGAGTAAAAATTTGACTACCCTGGCAACACTAACAAAATGTCCATTTTGTTTTCTTTGTCAATCTGACAAATGGAAAAATAATTAAATTTTGAAGCCATTCATTTGCTACTTACACATGCATTTGCTACTTATTCATGAAGTGTTATCCCATCCTGTTTCTTTTTGATTACAGCAGTATTTCTACCCTACAAAACGACACAACTTGGCATATTTGAATTCAAATCGTGAGTTGCCAACTGAATGACGTCTAAAAATAAACTAATGGTCAAAACGTAATACTACTCCTTAAGGAGTAGTTTAGTCGCCTTCTGTTTGATGCGCGTATGCGGTTTCTGGACCATTCTTAATTCTATGGTTTGTTGTAGATATATAAGTTGTAGAAGGCGGCCTTCGTGGTGTATTGGTCAAGACGCTTGACTCACACACGGAAGGTTCCGGGTTCGATTCCCGGTGAGAACACAAAAAAATAACGAGATTTTTCTCAAGCCTGGGTGCTCTGTGATGTAATTCACCACTGTAATTGGGCCTCCTGGCCTGTTCTGGTGTAAATAAAAAAAATAAAAAAATACAAATGATTTTATGTCTCGAGTTTGCTTTACGATTTTATTATTGTGTATTTAAAACTGTTCCAGAATGATTTATGTAACTCCTGGGAGTAAATGCTACATTGTATTATGTAAATTATTTATGAGTACAATAAATATGTACATCGTGATTGCAGGGAGGAGAAGATTTTGGACTTTTGATTTAGAAGCACTTGAACGTACCTTCCTCATTCACCAGAGCCTCCTGTACTATCCTTTGCTCCATAACAGTGGTAACGGAAACAGTCTCCACCACACACTGCAGGTCCTCTATACACAATACAGCAATAACGAGTTAAACTAATGAACATTACTAGGGAGAATACACAAAGGCTAATATTATTGATATTCGCACATCAAACGGATGAGTAATTGCGCTTAGTTCTACAAATGGACACAGAATACAAAAGGTTCATATTGCATAAAACATAAATACGCAGTACATAACAATACACTCAAATATTGTAAACGAACTATTTGACCTAAGCCACAAAAAAACAAAATTATCGAGTTTACATATAAATACGCATAAAACTTGAAAAAAAATATTTTCTAGAAAATCAAGGAATTTACATTTAGCATAAAAATAAATAATTTTCTCAAATTTTTCCATTGTTTTTTGTTTGTCAAATAATAAAAAATGTTGCAATGGTTTGGTGTCAGTGCTGCATTAGCTAGTAAGTATTAATAATTTAATAAATACATTCATCTTACGTAAATACGCTTTAAGAGCTTTTACATGCGTACAATAAAGTGCAACACAATGGAATTAAGTTCGCGTAAAAAACAATGCTTTTTTAAAACTATATAACTTTTTTAGAGACATTTTAAATAAACTATAAAAATATGTCGTTTTAATGTATTTTCACTAGAGCGTATTTTGTTACTGATATTATTGAAAAATACATCTTTAATTTGTGGGTTAAATCAACTAGCTTTAACTTTTTTGACAAGCAAACGCATTATGGAAAACAGAACATGTAGGTCTACTCTCAGGAATATACCAGTTGCTCAATCACAAATATCTATCGACGTGATAATAAACCACGTGATAACAATTTCTCACCATGGTTGTTTATCGTATTCGCGATCACAATACAACATCCGTGAACACCTAATTTTAAATGTAAAATTATTTACGTTTCGCAACGTATAATTCTGCTGCGCAATCACATATTTAAATTTCACCGGTGTAAATATGTAAAATATTCCAAAACTGCTATTTTTTATTTATTTTTTTATTATTTATCATGCTATTTATTGCATTAAGCTGGCGGTTGGTAAGCCAAATGTCAAGAAAAGCAGTCGCCATAGTGATTGAAATTTAATTTTCACTTTTTTGTATTAGATACTCCTTATTATTTTGCAAATGCAATATATTGTATTATTAAACGCTGATTTTTCGCCAGTGAACTGTATTTATTTACGAGGAAAACAAAAAACAAACGCTCAAATTCTTAGCATGTTTTTAAGCACATCGATAGTTATTTGTGATTGAGCTACAGAAACATATGGAGTGCTTATAAAACTAGTCGAACTAATAAAAGCCATTTACTCAAATAGTGAATGCCGGATCAGAATTGACGATATTGTCACAAATTGGCTTGAGGTCACTACCGGAGCTCGTCAAGGTTGTGTCTTTGCACCGTATAATCCTTATGTATTACTTCTAAGGAAGTCAGTTCCACTAGATCGAGGAATATCCATCTCCTCTTTCTAAAAGCTCTGCGACTATGTATGTATGACGATGATGTGTTTATAATTGAGAATTCAGTTAAGGGTCTTCAAGTCACTATAGACAGGCTTAATAGGTACTCCGCAAGCAAGAATTAAAAAAAAAATGTGTCAAAAACCCATGTACTTTGTAACACTTCGTACTTTGATACCTAAAATTCCCTGACTTTGCCTAACCAAGTGGTCATAAGGGTCTAGAGCTTCGAAAAATGGTAGATTTGAAAAAGAACTGGGAGCGCCGCTAGGAATAGCAGGCGTCACATTCAACAGTATGAAGGCTGTCTGGAGATCAGATATTTGCTTAGTAAAAACCAAACGCCGATTATATAACGCCCGTATAACACTTGTTATCCTCTATGGATGTAAATGGAGGCATCTTAGTAGGGCCCAAAACAGCAAATACTGAGTTTTAAGAACATATGATGTCTCAGAAGAATTTTGGCTGTGCGGTGGTCTGAATTTGTAAATAATGAAGTAATAATAGAACGGACGCAGAAAAATCCGATGACAACTGTCATCAAGCTGAGCTGAGGTTGCCTGGGTCATATACGGCGGATGTCTCCTGAGAGCTTTCACCAGGCTAGCTTACTTTGCAAGGCATCAGGTTCTCGAAATACTGGACGTCTGCTGTTGACTGTTCGTCGGCAGTTTATGTCAGAACTACGGGATGCGAACCTTACTTAGGATGATGCACAGGAGCTGGCAGCCTACAGAGATGCCTAGAGTCTCTTTTTGGACACCATATGCTACAACTTCCCATTTTCAAAATACTTAATGCTTTAAGTGATGTCCCATCTCTGTTGCAATCAATTTCTTTTCATGTTCCCAACCGTGTCACCAGAAGTCAAAATCTGCTATTTATAAAATCTTATAAGAGCAACTTTGGTTTTTATGCCCCAATGTCCAGATGTGTAGATTAGTCAATTCATCACACGACTTGGAATTTTTCGGGATAGATCTTCCGGCTTTTCGTAGACCTCTTCGCGACTAAACACTGTGGGATGAAGTTGGATTGGCATGGTTTAGCTCAAAGTTTTTGGTTTTTCGTTTTTTTGAACATATTGTGTACTATTATTGTTTTGCCCTTGTTTGTCTTTGCCAAATAGTTTTATGTTCTTTTTGTTCAGTTTCTTGCATTTATGTTTCTTCATGTAACTGTTGTAATTGGCTTAGGCCGTATATATATAATAAATAAATAAACTAGGGAGCGGACATGGAATGATGATGATGCTCATTATGACAGAACATAATGTCAAAACAAATTAAACGCATCGCATAACAGTTGTTGCGAATTACATATTAATTTATTACGTGCAATGTGGATTATAAAATTTAAGGGTAATAATAAAATCAAAGTCTTACTAAGGAAATCTCTATAATTTTACATCAAATAAAAGAAACGCATGGAACTGAATAAATAAAATATTGATATGCAAATTAAAAACATTTTAAAAACATTTACAGGGCTCGTGATTAGCTGGTTTCAGCGATCTCTATAAGCACATTTAAAATTTACTACACTGTTGGTGTCTAAAGTTTTGAAGAATTATTTCGTCCACTAAAAACACCTTCAATAATTTTACCCTTCTTAAAAAAATGAAGGTGTAACAAATACGAAATAAATCTACTAAAGTGAATTGACCTGTATAAATAAATATTTGATTTTAAAATTATATTAACAAATAAAACTGATAACAATGTTTTTTGCAAGAAATTGCAACTGTTTGTATTCTTCTAGGTCAAGATTACACAGATCTCACCCATATCAGTTTTTTTTTTCTCTGATTTCAATCCTCAAAAATGGATTGGTTTGCAGCAAAGTTCTGCATCTCTTCTCCCACTCCAGTCCACACTGTGAAACATTCACCATTCAATCAGTCGCTCCGTTAACACGTGAAAGAAACACAAACAAACAAACAAATTAACAAACACACTACCGCATTTTATTTATTTTTTTATATTTTATTTACGGTTCCATTAACCTTTTTTATTATTACAATAAAACCAGTGAAAAAAAAAATACGACACAAAATAACATAATATAAAAAAAAGAACAAAAACATCGAGAAAAGTATACAATGGTTAACAGTTTTTATATATAAAAAAGAAATATTACATCTGTAACAAATATAAATGTTTACCTTTATAAAAGAAAGGTAAATAAAAGAAAATAGTGTTTTTTTTTAAAAAAGAGGAAGAGAAGAAGAAAAAAAAGAAAGTGCTTTAAAAGGAAAGTTAAAATATTATAGCAAGCTTTTTCCCGCGGCTTCGCTCGCATTAAAACCAATTCCCTAAAAGGAGAAATTATTTCATTTATTAGCTATGTCGTTTAAAAATCGAAAAAAATCCCAATAGAATGACGCATTTTTTTTTGGGAATGTAAAGTAGCCTGTATGGATTACCGCCCTCGTTGCTTTAAAAAAATAGGACAATCCTTTATTGTATGTCAAAGTAGCAACGTTATCCTGTTTTAATTGTTGATCTTTCCACAAAAATTTTCCCGAGGGAGTGAGATGTTTTTTTAAAAAATAAAATATCATTTTGATACTTTTCAGCTTTTTGGCTATCCCTTTGCAAAAATCACGTCACCTAATTGTTCCGTTGCGACGTGAAAAAAGAATCCATTTTTACTCTAACAATTGGGAGGGAGTGTTTTTTTTTCTGCGTGATAAGTAGCCTATTTCACTTCTCCCATTTCCGGCTATCCCTGTGCAAAATATCACCTTGATCGGTCGCTCTGTTGCGACGTGAGGAAACACAAACAAAGAAACAACCACACTTTCGCAATTATAATATAAGTATGGATAGATTATTATCGGTGGAAATAAATTTAAAAGTTGTAAGAGACAATGCGTTAATTATTTAAAGAAGAGGAAAGTTTGTAAAAAAACATAATTTTCATTGTATAAGTATTTTAGTACAAACCAAAACAACAAATATTATTGTTTTTTTTTTACATTATCGTCGTTAGTTTCACGAAGTTTTGTTAAGTAAAAAGGCTTACAGGCCTAGGAGCTTCCGAAAAAAGAAACCTGTGGCACCTTTAATTGTAAGGTAGGCTAAAAATAAACATTAAAATATACTTTGTAGAGAATTGTAAGACCTCTAGTAGTTCTACTATTTTTGCAGAGGGAATATCTTCTGGAAGAAAATATTGATTTAGTTCTGAGTTCTTTGGAAGGTATTCTAACTTCTACGGTTAACTTCGTTATTTTCTCTTCGCTAATGGCGTTCTTTTTTGCTAACAAAACGTTCTCGTATATTCAATCTAAAAAGCTGCTTTGAAATATTTAAATAATCAGACCATTTTCTAAAAGTCGTAAGTATCTTGTGCGGGAAAAACGGAAATCGAGTTGTGGTTTAGTTAATTAATAAACCTAAATGGTAATTAATATTTTCTCATCCAAATTGTTTATTTCTTAAATTAAAAAATAATTACCTAACATTTCACTATGCGAACTGGCGTTAACATAAACTATTATTATTAATACATTTATATTAACTTTCAAAAAATATAATGAAATCTTATAAAAACACACAGTTTGTTGAATACATTTCCCTTGGATGGCAGAATTTCAAAAGACGGGTACAAAGTTTGTTCGCAGTGAACACAAAAAAATGTGTTGCCTGAAAAGATTGGCAAAAAAAAAAAGCCACAAATATATGATGTCGTACTTATTTTGTAAATAATGTATAAAATTTTGGTTGTTTTCAAACAATTTTGCTTGACCAAGTGTTAACACGAAATATTTCATGGAACTCTGAAATACGAATTGAAAATCAGAATATTTTTTATATTTTAAAAACAACATTAAAACATTATTGCAATGATGCAGTATTGTTCAATCAAGCTAAACCAAACTGACATTCTACAATATCACAAGGGAGAACGCCTAGAAAAAAAAATTCGAGGCTAGAAAAAGCCGCATGATGATGTGACGTCACACCAGGATCTCCAATATAACACGACGTCATTTAATGTACTTTACATGTGTGATGTCTGAACTTTCCATGGAACTTTTGCTAAGTACAATCGTGACTTGGTTTTAAGCCAGAAAATGACATTCTTAGGGACCTCACTTGAAAAAGAACTTCAAGGAAAAAAGTTTATCGCTCACGTTTTATATATTTTTCAAAAGGCTTTTCGGGTTTTTTTTCTTAAGTGTGGGTAATCTATAATGTTCAAAATTGACGGCAGTTTATATCGATTGAAAAGAGGTGAATAATATTTTTAATATTTAAAGCATACTTCTTGGCCAAACATTTCAATAAATTTTAAGTAATAGAAAGCATAACATTTTTTTTTTAGAAATATTTGCGTTTTTATGATTAACCTAAATATTTCTCTTTTGGGGGCCATTTTCAACGAGTTGTAACTCACTATCAGAAAATGGGAACCAAGTTATGGTAGAGCGGGGTGCGAACCTCGGACCTCTGATCCATGAGTCCGCGACACTAGCTACGGGACCACAACCCGTTTCTTAAATTAATTTGAAAAAATCATTCTTTAGAAATTTTGAAATAAAATTGTAATGTTATTGAATGTTTATTTAAGTTCTTAAGACGTTATGAACTAACGTATGAAAGCATAAATGAATAAATAAATATTTGTGAATAGTTGCACGTAACTACTTACCGACTTACCTATGTCTACTCGTTTCGACGTGTGCCTGTCTCGTCATCAGGGCACTCTTTGAACTAACTCACACTTTCACTATAGTAATTAGTGTCCTTATCAAGATACCAGTACGTCTCGAAATCAGTAGACACAGAAACGTCGATGAGTGATTAAATACAATTATTTACCAACATTTAACTAAAAACCATTTTTCTTTGTAGGTATGTATTATAGACAAACAATCGCATATAAACGTTGTGATATATTATAAATTAAAAGTAATATTTATAACCATATTTTCATCTGGTTTTCAGGACCAATGAACTATAATTGGGATGAACCGAATAAATAATAAGTTTAGTCCTACAAGAAAATTATACATAAAAATTTTATCTTACACTCGGTAAAAGTAAGAACATTTAACGTACAGAGAAATTTCTCAAAAATGAAAAAAAAAAAAAAGATTTTAATAAAAACGAACTACTTTGAATCACAATTTCTTCCTAATCAATCAATGATTAGAGTGTTGTGATAGATTTTTGGTTTCCAAGAAGCCAACTCATTAATAAAAAAATAATAATTTATTCTATTTCTCCCACAACATCAAACAATTTCATAACCAAATCAGTGCGTGTAAGGGTTGCCTACTAAATGCATGGTATATTGGTTTTATTTTTTTGTGCAACAACTATGTTGAAGGTGTATAGTGGGTTTTGCATGTTGGTTTAATTGGTATCCTGATAAAGAGATGGGTGCGTCTCGAAATCGGTTGACATAAAAAAGTAGTAGTAAGTGGTTATATACAATTATTTACTTACATTTATTTTAATAAAATTAAAAAATGTTTTGTTATACCATCCAGTTAATGCTTTTACAAATATTGATTTGGTTTGGCGCAATGAGTAAATCTTGAGATGAGATTTATATGCACACATTTCGCATACGTCCAGTAATTGCACATGTTGACCATCCATGGTAATATCTATGCCTACCAAATTTCCATCATTTTGATAGTTTGATGCCGATTAAGCCCAGGTGACTCGGTGGGTACATTTCGATAGTTTAAGCAAGTCAATACCTGTTAAAAGCAACACTGTTGATGGTAGACACTAACGTTATCTCACTGCGATCCCCGATATTAGCTTATCTGGGGGTTTCTGCTGTCCAGAGGCAGGGCCTCTTTCTCAAACAAACCAACATATTACAATTTCAGGTAACGTCGCATACAAATACACTTAACGAGATTACAGGCTTCGTTGATATGATAGTGCAATATTTTGAGAATGTCCTTTGAGAATTAACTGTCTAGGGATATTTTATAACATATTAATGTCTAGATATTTGAGTTTTTCACCATCTGCTTTAAGTGATCACTTTGCACACTATTTGTTTTGTTTAAAAATCCAAATTTCTTTGAATCTTCTGTTTGATTTCATATATGGTTCCAGCTTTTTTACTTCTATAAAATCAACCGAATACATAAAAAAAGAATAAAATCGAAATCAATTACTTATACTAGAAATTACACTAATTAATCGAGATTTAATCGGTGCAAAAAAGTGATAAGGGGATGGCTTCAGTTAAACTTTTATTAGTGATTCCATAGAGGAAGATAATTTGTTACCAAAATAATCTAGAATCAGTTTTTTGTTAGCGAAAATATAACACATTTATATTCCAGAAGTGTCTAGAATCTAGAATCCTTAAAATTTATTTATAAATTAGCCACTGATGTAATTGTAGACAAAGAATTAAAACTTGAAAAAAAACCTGTAGTAAACATGAACACAATACGAGAATATCAAAAAAATATCATATACAACCTTTTAAAACGAGAAAAGAATAATCGAGACTAATAAACCATGGACTGAAATTATACAATAAACTACCAAACAAAATAAACAAAAGACTCAGACAACCTTTACAAAAGATGCTAAAAATATTATTATTAACAGTAGAATGTGAACTTTAAAAGCAAAAATATTTAAAGTTAAATGTTTGTAACCCGTAAAGGTTTATCAATGAAAAATTTAAATAAAAATATAAAAAAAAACAAAAAAAACTGCAACAGAGATGGGACATCACTTACATCATTAAGTATTTAAAAATGCATATAAGGTGCATCTCAGTTTAACGTTTTTCCAATGAACACAGATTAAGAGAATATTCTTTTTAAAAATAAGAATAACAATAGAAATGGAAAACATTTAATAGAATGAATTTTAGTTTTTTGTGTACGAAAATTAGGACAAACTCAAAATATTGTAACTTTCAAATCCGTATCTTCTGTTAAGTACATAATGTACATAAAAATGTACATATTGCAGTTAATAAAGGCAAAAACAAAACAACTAGCTTAGAAAAACATCTTAAAGAGAGTTTCTTTGTAATTTCTCTTATTTTTTTGTTTTCTTTCTCTTTCGCTTTCTCTTGTTTTTAATGAGCATTTTTAAAATTTTAATGAACATGCATTTCTTTACTAATTTTGTACAATTTATGTAAACCTGTTTTTGGTTCCGAGTCTATGCAATAAATGTTAGCTGAATACATGGTGTTTCACGGCCAAACAGCGAAACTACAGATAAACATTTTTTATCAAACTATAAAAAATATCTTTGTTTAGTTTCTTTTCAAAAACTTTTTTTTATTAATGAAACAAAAATTCACAAATTGAAAATGGAGACAATCTAACCCATAAACGGCTAAACAACGATATATCGTTGTTATTAATCCGCGCAATAAAAGTCTAACTAAATTGTTACTGGCGTCTTAATCCCCTAAAAGGTAAATAAATTTAGAAACTTGCTGTTGCACTTTCCCGTCAGTGGTATAAAATATTTTCAGAAAATAATCATAAATTATTACAACATTGCTTTGTAATAATTTATACATTTGCCAGGTATTGTTTTGAAAGGAAAGTGAAACGACTTATTTAAATCCAAATCGAGAATGTATACAGCCCATGCTACCATAACAACAGCTATTACATATTTACAAATAATCCAAAATAATCATATGTCCGCTTACATGGTAGTTGTTTACATAATTTTGAATACAATGTCAAAAAAGCACTGGTTAGAGCTACTCCGTATCCCTCCATTTGCAGAAAAATAAATTAAATTAAACACGTAAAAACAAAAATATTATTAACTACTACGGTATTTGATATATATTCTTAATACTAATGGATTTATACTGAGCAACCCCAGATTAGTTTAATAAAGCAAAAATAATAAAATACCAACATAGTTCAGAGTTATTTAAAAGTAAGTACCTACGTCAGTAACAAAAACAAACTTGAAAAAATAATAGTAAAAATAGAATGCTAATAGTCAAGAAACTTTCGTTATCGTTTGTTAAGTCAAATTTGCAATTTACCTTCTAGGTAACTACATAAAAATAAAGTAATCTGCTAATTAAATACTTAACTTCAATATCAATGCATAGATGGCGCTTCCAACTCGCTTGTGGATGGGTTCTTGATTCGTAGCATATATACAAAAACCAAAAATGTTACCTGGTGTGGATATTCGCTAAATAAGCGTAATGGGGAATGCTGTAGTACCTACATAAAGTGGCCAGCCAATGACAGGTCATAAGCCCCGTAAACGCTCGAATATCCATAATCCTGAATCGTGAATTTGAAAAAATTCTA
Organism: Micrasema longulum; assembly: GCF_059751315.1. Classification (NCBI taxonomy): domain Eukaryota; kingdom Metazoa; phylum Arthropoda; class Insecta; order Trichoptera; family Brachycentridae; genus Micrasema; species Micrasema longulum. The sequence continues at coordinate 115,678 of NW_028277802.1, forward strand.
CCCCATCTCTGTAGGGATATAAATAAAAAAATAAAAAAAATACCTTCTAGGATATTCGTAAATGTTCAATGTTTAAATTTAATAACCAGCAAAAAACGGAAATAATAAAGTGGATTGAAAAATTATTATTAAAATAATGCGCCGTGCGAGAATTATTTTTTAAAAAGGTTCGTTTTTATTTATAAGTAGGAAATGGTTTACAACCACAGCATGACGATGTGACGGGTGATCGAAATTTCTGCAGGTATTGTCTATCTCGCTAGCTCCATTATACGTGAACAGATGATAAATGAGACTAAAGATTTTTCTCAAAATTAGTTATAAATTTGAAGATAGACAGTAGTGTGTTAGGAAAACAACGTATTCCTCATAGTTTCAAAAATTAATATAAATTTTAGCACTTCTGATTAGGTTCTTGAAAAACTGCTTAACAGCCAAAGGATTTGTCAAGGACTAGCTACTCTTCCACAAATTCCTACACCTTCCTTCGCGTTGTTGGTCAAATACGTTTTTAAAATTGTTTTTTTTCTTTTCTTAATTTAATGAAAAAATACAACCCTCCAAAAAATTCATTCATTCATGTTTTTAAAAATACATCTCAAAAAAATATTCTACTGATTTTTTGCGGTATAGCCCTGAAAAACCGTGTATTAATATAATGAGGAAGTTCGGTGGTTTTAAAAAAAAAAAATATTTGTTAATAGACTGTTAAACTAAGTAAAAAATTATTTTTTTTAATTTTTATATATCGTATTATCGGCGCTACGATTTTTCAAAGTTTTGTATTTCTGAAATAACTCCGCGTGTAACGTCAGAGGTTCATTTCCGCTTATTCTCATTCAGTTCTTCCCATTGGTCCCGAAGCGACAAGCAGACCGGAAATCTTCCATAGCTCTCAGATCATAGGTTGATTCACATGAACCAGTGACGTCATTAAAAATAGTGCGTTTTTATCAAAATATTTTTTATTATTTTTTTTGTATATTTTCAAGAAACTTTACAGTTCAATTTAATGCTCTAATTTTTACCCGCATAAGAAAAAAAATTTTGTATCTAATTTCCCGTAGGGCTGAAGTTCCTCATTATATAGAACTGTTAATTCCCAAATAAAATTAAATAAGTAAATAAACGTGTACTTGTATTTTCTTCGAATTTCAGTTATTGTAAAATCGAAATAGAATTTAAATTACGAATTAAGAGTTTTCGTCCGTTTTTCGGCTAGTTCCACATTTCGCTTTAATTTTATTCTAAGGACAATTCTTTAATCAGGATAAAGTGGGGCGATTTATTAGAAACTTGCAACCTTTCAACTTCTCAGACAATCAATCCGAACTAACCTTAACAAGTTAGTTTGAATTCATTCATTTCGTCAGCAAAAAGCCAAGAGCTTTATCGGAATCCAATTGCTTAACTCCACTGAAACTCCTTAACCCATATTGTAACGAATAAAGGGGTTGAAATTCAGATTCTTTAGCCCCGTGAACGTGACTATTTAGATTGCAGATAACTAATCAATTCAAAAATTGATGGCTTCCTGGTTTGAGGTCCCGTGTTAGATTCGTAATTGGACAAATAACGTGTTTATTTAAATTGTGATAGTATAATTGGGATAAATAATCATCATCATTTTCTTTTCGCACCCAATGGTGCACAGGGCACAGCATTGGTACACTAATCACAGCATATCTTGATAACCTAGGTAAAATGATCAGTCTTACGGTTCAGGTGCTAGTCCAGGAAATAAGAAATATTGTAGTGCAAAAACACCTTTTTAAATAAATGTTTCATGTCAATCATGTCGGGAATCAATTCCGAGACCTCTTGCATGCTAGGCAAACGTGCTGACAATACGTATATAATATATACATAAAAAGCGTTGCTTTTAAAATCCATTTTTTCGCTTTCTTTTTACATTGCCTTGCTCCCTTATTTAAAATGCTAATGATTATTTCTTACTTTTCATTTTAACTTCTTTCTAATTATGATAAATATTAAAATACGAATGATAAAAATAATACTCTAAAGATAATTCGCATTGCTCTTAAACGCCACAAATTAATAAGGAATTGAATAAGTTCCCGCTGTTTTCCTACAAAAAGTGTTACCTTAACCTTTTTTTATCGGGCAATACTACAGCCTAAATGCGTAAGTGCGTTTGTCTACTTGTTTGCATTTCCTTCACGTCACAACCAAGCAACCAATTAATGTGATTTTTTGCATAAAGATAGAGTTGAGAAGCGTCAGAAGCTTCTTTTCATCCCACGTCTTTAGGATAATTCTTGGTGGAAACTGAATTATAGGTGGAAAATAAAGTATAAAACAGAATAAAGATGCTACGTCATCATAGACGAACGGATTGTTTTTTTTTGCATAGCGATAGTTGGAAGATCGGGAATCGATCAGGTTACTTTTTATCCCGAAAAAACATATAATTATAAAAGGAAACTTCTTATTACTAAACGACACGACTAATAAATTTACTAATTTCTCTCTAATTCCACGTGACCGAAACCGCCGCCGCCGCCGGTAAAATTATCAAAAAAATTTCAAATAATTGCGAACATTTATTTTAAGTTAAAAATATTTCCACCGAAATTCTAACATAAGGGTTACTATTGATTTAACTGCCTACATTTTGACTTTTTTAGTTCATATATATGTAGATTTAAGCTTTACCACATATTAGAGCTATACCGACCATAAAAAATATTTTTAATCATTTGAAGGTGCCACAACTATTTTAAAACGAGTAGTTTTTCGATTTGACCCATTAGTTTCTTTGTAGACGTTGCTTGGTACGCAACTCCCGATTTAAATTTAATTATGCCGTGTTGTGTAGTTTTAAATGGTAAAAATACTGCTGGGATCAACAAAACCAGGATGGGATCAAGATGTAAGTAGTAAATGTAAGTGTAAGTACCATATGCATTACTTGAAAATTTTTTTATTTTTCCACCTGTCAGATTATCCAAGAAAACAATATGTATATTTTGTTAATGTTACTAGGGTATTTGATCTTTTAACGCTACTTTTGTATTAATAAAAACATTAGTTTAAATTGATTTAGTGGAATTTTAGCTTCCCTGCTGATGAAAAAAGGAAAACGGAGTTGATAAAAATAGTACAAAGAGTACGGTGAGATGAGTTTCGGAAACCAACAAAGCGAAGCATAATTTGCTCAGTGCATTTTGAGGAGATTTGTTTTTATGACACAAAAGGCGGAAATGGAAAACTCTAATGATTTGTTCAGCTTCTAAAAGGCAATATTACCAAAAACTTACTAAACAAATGGGAAATTAAAACTATCGGGTAGACTGTATTGATATGTTCTTATGGAAAAAGGTAATCTTTATTGGAACGAAGAAATTGGTAAAAAGTTTTACTGGACTCTTCATTCGAAAAAAATCGTTGATGTTTTTGTCTCAAAAATATTTAAAAGGCTCTCTTTTGGACAGGGCATAAACTTTCAATTTCTTTCTCTTTTATAAAACATTCTTCAAAATCCGGCACCTCGGGGTCTATCTGAGAATTTAGTTTAACTTTCCAATCATGAACTAGCAATTTGCTCATCTAATGAGAGAACTAACAAAATTCGACCTCTCAGATTAAACAACGCCGTGGTGGACATTTGACCGAAATTATCTTTAAAACATTAAACATTATTTAACATGACAACAATATCCGTTTTATGTAATATAAAATTTATTTTAATTTTTTTGAATTCAAAGTTCATTAATTCAATTACTCTTATTAAATGACCTTTTTTATCTACGCTCCTTCTGGATTATTCTTAATTCTATGTGTATCGTATAGTATTACAATATAGAACAATGTATAAAATAACTGGGTAATGTGTATAACTAAATTGTTTTCGTATTATTTCGTAATTTAGTTATAAAGCACCGTTATGTTTAATGTTTTATATGAATTCATATTACTTCAATTTGTTTTTCACAGCGGGGTGGACGTTGAAGCATAAGTTGCTTGGTAAAAAAATATACTCGTTTTTCCAGTGTCGCCATCTATACAAAGGATTTTCAAAGTACCTGTCTAGACAAAATTCTGTACAACTTCTAACAATGAATACCATAAAATCCTTCATCATAAACATAACTGTATAATGTCACTCATCACTAATGGATTAAACAACATAACCTAGGAGACATCAGGTTAGGTTATTGTATTATTTATTTATTTATTTGGTTTACAAGCAATATAAATTATACATAATACACATAATTATTGAAGAAAAAAAAACACAGCTCATTTTTCATCAATTACAAGTAAACAATAATAATATATATATTTAAATAAAATGAACAATACAAATTGCTAAAATTAAACTATTGGAAAAAATTCCTTGATTCATTCAAAGCTCGAGTCCATAAATAGATTGCTAAAAATACTAGACAGGAAGCTGAGGAATATGTTTCATACATAAGAAACTAATTTTAGTTTCTTGAAAATCCTCTCGTTTTTTTTTTTTTTTTTATTTAAATCTTAAAGTAGGGCACACATATCATACATATTGTTATGTGTGTTCTAATAATAACATTGCAAATATATTTAATTTATAAATTGTTTATCACATATGTCTTGACCATTATTTTAAATTTTGATATGTTTTTTTCTTCATAAATATTTTTTTCCATTTCGTAATACTTTTTAATTGCTTTAAATAAAATTGAATTTTGTGATTTTGCCTTTTTCCTAAATGGAAGTCTAATTTTGTTCTTTTCTCTAGTATTGTGATCGTGTTCATGCTGGTTCCGATCATTTTTTTTCCAAAATTCTGTTTTTTTATTAGAGTTTATAATTTTATGAACAAATATCATTGTATTGTAAAATATTCTTTGTTTATATGTTAATAATTTCATTTCATTTACCATCGACTTTACCCTCGTATATCTGTTTTTTTTCAAAATGATTTTAAAGGCTTTATTTTGTAATACAGTTAGTTTATCTAGGTTTTCTTTGTTTGATAAAAATAAAATGCTATGCTTATTGATGTAGGTATGTTTTTTTTTTTTTTTTTTTTTGAATTTTTGCCCAAAAATTGATGTGAAAGTATGTACAATTATGTGTAAAATAAATAATACACTGACACTCTGGAGCGTGCCTGTGGGCCAGTGGAGTGGCTACATCCATAAATAAAAATAAAGTTATATCGAATGTACCTATTGTATTAACATTTTCATTTGTAAACTATGTATTTGTATTTTATATTGGATTAAAATAAATAATAAAAAATATGTACATATAAAACTAGTAAAAACAACAAATAAATAAAATAATAAAAAATGTTTACTAATATATTAATAAATTAATAAATAATTAATAAATAATTAATAAATAATTACATCTTCAATAACATAACATACATTGACAAAATATACTTTAATATAATTCTACGTCTACTAGGATACGTTAGTTTAGTTAGAGTCCTGACGAAGAGACGAGCAGGTGTCAAAATTGATGGACAAAGAAAAAACCGGTAAGTGGTTGTGTACAACTATTGACTAATTTGACCAAATGGTTAATGCTTTCAATATTAATAATTTGAAATTCGAAAAATTACGTGAGGGCATATAAAAATATTGGAATATTTCAAATTTAAATTTAAATATGTATATACTCTAAGATTTAAATGCTGAAAATCTCACGCTTCAGGTGCCATACCAGAGTCAGTTAAACATTGCAGTGTTAAACCACATTAAAAATAATAAATAATAATAATAATAATGTTTTATTAACAAAAATCACAATTTCTTTATCTACTACGACATACTTAGGTAATAGATTTATCTAACTAGGAACAACCTGATTTGAGGCAGATATTTTTATGCAAAAATTAACAATAACATGACTACCTACTAGTTCATTTATTATAAAGTTATACAATTAATATAACATTTATTATTTTAGAATGTTTTTTAGTAAGTTTTCCGATTTTTCTCTACCTAAATCCAGTAACCATTGTATTACAAATTTATTTAATTGAATTCGAGTCATGGTTTTGTAATGTTCGGGTAACATATTGAATATTTTGGGGCCCAGAAACCTGAAATTTCTTTGCCCGAATTTAGAGTTTGTGGTAGACCCCATGACCCATCCTTTAGTTTGACTTCTGGTAGTGTAGGGGTGTTCCTTTTGGGATTTGATAGAATAATTTGCTTTCACAAACATTTTTATTCTAGATATATATAATTGCCTTATATCTAATATATCGAATTCCTCGAACAACTTGACCCTCCTCGAAAATTATTTTAAGAATAGATTTTTGAACAAATTCGAGAGGTTTTAACATTGATTTATAAGTGCCTCCCCATTCTATTATGCCATAAGTAATAATTGAGTTACATACAATATAATATAGTTGTTTGAGTTTAATTACATATGTATTTTACGTCAACTCTACAAGGAGTCGAACCCGTGACTCCAGGTCCCCGTTTTAAAATATTTATTTAAGTAGCAGTTTAACACTGCCAATTTTATTATCCTTGACTGGCAACTGAAGCGTAAGACTGATAACTGACTGATACCCTAGTGTGATAAATACGCTGCATTTGGTTTACAAACGCAGTTCCTTTGCACTCTCTGGCTTAAACTACGCTTAGCTACGGTATTTAAGATTGTGATTGTAAAAACGTTTTTTTAATTCCTTTCTCACATTTAGCTTCACATTCAAAAAAAAAGTTTTCCCTCTTTGTTTTAATCGCCACAGCTTAAACATTTTGTAATTGATAGTAATTAGTGATTCCGGGAAATTTTAGCTGCATTCGGGAAGTAGGTACCTATATTAAAAAAAAATCCGAGTGAATCCCGGAATCCCGAGAGGATTGGCAACCCTACCTAAGCCCCGCATCATTCTATTATTATTATAAACCGTATTGTGTTATTTGATTTTTGTACAAACACAGATAAATTACTGTCCGCAAAATAGTTATCTCATGTTGCATAAATTTGTAATTCGAAATAATGTAATTTGAATAAAGCTACATTATTAAATGATGGTTTTGATTTTGATAGATTTCTAAAATGTTAAAGTTTAATTTTGTTTAATCTTTAATTTTAACTGTGTGTAAGAAAACATTTTTTTTATATCAAATTTCTCGAAGCACTGAACATCCTCATTATATTTATGGCAGATACGTAAACTAGCGTATGTTGAAAACAAAAACTTTTCAAAAGAGCCGTTTAAAGATGTTTTTGTTCACGTGAGTTACAATTCTAAAGCAATTAATTTGAATATTGGATTATACTAATTAAACATTCTACGTTTTTGAATGACATTTGAAAATTATGTCTACAATCAACACTTCAATCAAGACATAATTTTAGATATCCTAGGAATCCTTATCGGTTCAAAAGACCGTACATAAGTCTTAGGATTAATATTTTTAGTTGGAATCTGCATTCATCTAAATGACCGTATGTATAACACACGACATATTTGATTATTTTTTAAACAAGTTATTGTGACCGCATGTGTTATACAATACTCTTTTCAATAAAAAAACCACGTTTATAAATAAGAAAAAAACTCTGCTTTTAGAGATTTTAAAATTTGGAATAAAGGGATTTAATTACTGTAAAAAATTTGACGTTTTGTGGGATGCGATAGTAAACGTAGCTGCCATTGGTATCTGCTTTAGTATATTAGGTACATCTAGAACATGGTTCATCTATGGTAAAAACCATATTACAGAGCTCGAGGTTATTGCAGTGGTACCTATTAATTACAACAGAGACGGAGAACATTTTAGAGAAAGGAATATGAAAGTCTAGGCACCTACAAGGCTTATGACCTGTTATTGGGTGGTTTAAGTGGGCACTTTATTGTCTAGTGTAAGAAATAATTTAACTGGATGAATTTCTTCACAGCGATAAAGGTTTCAGCTCTTTAACTTCACTAAAATCAACAGATGGAAGAATTGAAGAAATATGGACGTTCAAACAAAAGCAAAATGATGAATTTTATAAGGTGTGTAAAGTGGCCACTTAAAGCAGCCAATGTTGCACTGTTGTAATTTGTTAATCAAAATGTACATTGTGGAAAAATGTTTTCATACATAACTGTTAAAAAATAAATTTAATAAAACTACGTTGCTAGAAAAATGCGACGTGTATGGCCTTGGTTGTTGTGACGTCAAGATTCGTGATAATGTTTCAAACAAATTTTAACGGCCAGGAACAAATAAACATGTATCGTGGCGTATTAAGGTCGTGGTCAATGGAATGGCCGTTTTTGCGGGAATACAAAATTACAAATAAAAAAGTATTTTTTAAGCTACTAAAAATTAGCAAAAAATTTTTTTTTACCGGACAGTATTTCATAGACCTTCATTATTAAAAAAAAACTGATATTTCCCTATTATTACTCTTAGATGTTTATGCAATAATTTTATGTTTGGTATTCTTTAATCTCAACACAGGGCTTTCGGCCTTATGCAGTTAGGGATACGTTATTATCACTGTATAAATACACAATGGCAAGTTTGACTTTTTGTACAATGTTTCCCTTGGCACGGGACACCCCGTGCGGGAACATTGTTCTGAATGAAAAAAAAATAATACAAACAATGTTAAGTATAAATAAATAAATAAATAAATAAAATAAAATGAATGAAATGAATGAAATGAATGAAATGAATGAAATGAATGAAATGAATGAAATGAATGAAATGAATGAAATGAATGAAATGAATGAAATGAATGAAATGAATGAAATGAATGAAATGAATGAAATGAATGAAATGAATGAAATGAATGAAATGAATGAAATGAATGAAATGAATGAAATGAATGAAATGAATGAAATGAATGAAATGAATGAAATGAATGAAATGAATGAAATGAATGAAATGAATGAAATGAATGAAATGAATGAAATGAATGAAATGAATGAAATGAATGAAATGAATGAAATGAATGAAATGAATGAAATGAATGAAATGAATGAAATGAATGAAATGAATGAAATGAATGAAATGAATGAAATGAATGAAATGAATGAAATGAATGAAATGAATGAAATGAATGAAATGAATGAAATGAATGAAATGAATGAAATGAATGAAATGAATGAAATGAATGAAATGAATGAAATGAATGAAATGAATGAAATGAATGAAATGAATGAAATGAATGAAATGAATGAAATGAATGAAATGAATGAAATGAATGAAATGAATGAAATGAATGAAATGAATGAAATGAATGAAATGAATGAAATGAATGAAATGTATTATTTAGTTTGTAAAGTATTATTTACACAACTTTACTGTTCCTTTGTCTATTATTAAATCAGTGCGGTCTACAGTTATTTTAGAAAAATATTACCGTAAAAAATGTATTTTACAGGATACTTCTATTCTTGAGGTGGAAATTTCAAAGGGTACTAAAGACTTAACATGCTTTGTCATCTAATACTTGAATGTTGTCAGCGATACCTTTCATTTTCTGCTCCTCCGGTAAAGTACTAGAGCTCGTGTACCTGGACGTTATCGTCTGACCGACCACGTAATTAAAAAATGTTGACATTTTGTTTATACGTTACCTTGATGTTGTCAGCGATATATTTTGTATTCGCTCACCTGATAAAATACTTTATTTACCTACAGAAAACTGACGTATTTTCTAACTTCTCAAATAAACTCACACATTTCTACAGAGATGTAGAACATATTAGAGAAGGAATTATGAAAGTCTAGACATTTTTTAAATTTTATTATTTGAACATTTATTTATTGACCCTTACGGATTATTACATTCATTTTACAAAAATAATATAAAATCATTTTGATGTCCTGTTCCCCATAGTAGTTGCATATAACGTATTTTAGTTTTTACATAGGCTTCATATATTAGAAAGTTTTCTGTTCAATTAATTTTTTTTAAAAGGCTCGATAATGTAGCCACTTCGCTAATTGAATTGCTGATATGAATTTTCCATGTCAATTATATATTTACGTTTAAGTGTAATATTCTTCATTCTGCCAACGTTCAAACATCCACATTTCTTCAACTCTTCCATTTGTTGACTTTTCATCAGGATGAATGACAATATCCGACAAAGAAAGATAAGATATAGTGAAAGAGGCAATGAAAATATTGGAATTTAATTAAATTAAAATCGCGATATATGCAATAGAAACTCTCAATGGGAAATAATATCGGGTTGAGTTACCGCGCGACATTTAAAAAATAAAGATTCACTCGTTATCTGCCAAATAAACTTTATTTTTTTCTACATATGACTTAAATCGATAGGAATACCTACCGACTTTAAAACGGTTTCGGGTATGTGGAGGGAGTAATTTCACTATAGAGTTTTTTTAAGTAAACGAGCTAAACATTTGTTTATGTGGGTGAGATTCACCTGGCTGCATTATTTGACCTACTAGGCAACGCCTGAACATCTTTTTAAAATTTTATACTTTTTTAACACCAGTTAGTTCACTCAAAAACCTTTTGAGTTTTGTTGGAAACAATTGTTTGTAGACAAGGCTAGATTTTAATTGATTTAAGTAGTCACACACAATAACAGATCATAAGCCCTGTAATTAGCTTCATATTACCTTCTCAAATATAGTTTTCCTTGTCAATAACTCGTTAGGGAGTGAGATCTAGTCATGTCTACAAACTTTTGGACCCATTAAAAAAAAATATTTTGTTAATTACGTTATATGATGTTATGATTTATGATGAAGCTAAATAACACATCTCACGTTTTACAGTAATATGCATTTTAAAAAAATACATGAGAGAATACTTTCTTGTGAATGGTTGTATTTTATGTATAGCCACCCATTACGTGACGTGAAATCATAAATTCTATACGTATATTATGAGATTTTTTTCGAATAATCTTAAAATATTATGAGGTTAAAATTGAAATTATTTTACAGAAAAGTTTATTTTATTATTTAAATAAACATTTTTTTTTTCACAAACAAAAAAAGCTATTAAAAAGTTTTATTTCATGAAAAGAAAATTTAACTATAAATCAAAAGTTACTACTTTAAATAAATTAATATTTTTTTAATTTCACATCAAATATAACAACCCAAAAAAGCAAACAGTTTTTTTAAAAAATATTTCAAGGTAAAATTGTGTTTGCCCTTAAATAAAAAAGCGTTAGTCAATAAGAGAAAAATAAATTAAATTAAATTACTAAGTAATAATATATTGTCCGCATTTTTTTTTAGTTTTTTGAGTTCCTGACAAAGTGTTGTATCAGTAAACGTTGTTTACACGTGTTACACACGACCTTCTTTTGTACTCTTTTTCCAAGATAATATTTGTTTCATTTCAATGAAATAATAAAAATAATCTTCTGTTTTACACAGACAACGCGTCAACAAACTATTTGAAACAATCTACAATACCTAGAATATGCGAGCAATAAAACAAAAGATTTATTGAGACTGATGTTTTTTATGACAATGTCAAAAATCATAGAAATATTGAGAGCAGCAGATGTTGAATTATTTTCAATATTATATCCATATTTTTTCATTTCTTATATTTTATATTTGTTATATTTAACAAATTTTAAGTATTGTCTTACTATTGTGAACAAATTTTTTTTTGTGTGTGCATGAGTGTCCTACACTAATATACGAAAAAATGTACAATATTTCGGTACATACTGTTATTTTACCCAATAAAATAAGTAAAACAATATTAAAATAATCTAAACTTGAAAATAAGGCAAAGAATGGTAAAGTGTTATATGTGGTCTGTTTTACTGTATAGTTGTGAGACTTGGACTCTGAAGGTGAAAACTTTGAAGAGGTTGGAAACTTTTAAGATGAGGTTACATCGCGGAATTCTTACGATATCTTGAACTGACCTGATAACGAACTCAGAAGCCTTAAGTCGACCTAGAATGGAGAACTCTTAACAACCATAAAAGTTCGTTAAAGTTTAAATCTTGGGCGTATCAAGCGTGGATAAAACTATCACTTGCTTTATTTGATTTTGAGCAAGATTGAGGGTCGCCGAGGAGCTGGAAGAAAACTAATGTCCTGGCTGAAAAATATATTTTTTTAATACGTATTTGCGTTTCTATGATTTATCTTTTGGGGGGCATTTCCAACAAGTTTTAAATACTTAGAATTAGAAAATGGAAACCATGTTGCTGTAGAGCGGAGTGCGAATTTCGGACCTCTAATCCGTGTTCTGAAATTCTAGACCGGACTGACTTTAAGACTGTGAAGCAGATTTTTCGGGCAGCACAGGACAGAAAAACTTTCGTCGAAGTGATTGCAAACGTTAGGTTTATATTCATGACAGGGCATTTAGAGAGATGTAATGAAGAAATCGTAAAGCTGATACTAAAAGTATCAACATTAATGCATAAGTCAAAATATCAATAGCCCAGTTACATACATAGATAACTAAAAATGATTCGTTTTGAGAAATAGCGTCCCAAAGTTTCAACGAATCTAAATTGATTTGTAACTAATTTTGAGTGAAATACGAGTAAATATGTATATTTTTATGTGAAATATATACACAGAGATTACTAGTTTTAAGGTTACAGTTGTTATACAAATTATCACAAAGTTTTAATAATCAGTTATAGATTTGAGAGATTTTTAATTTCGTAATTCTATATGAAAACACATGTCTTAAAAGGTTTTAAGAGTTATTCGGTTGTAGAACTGAAAAGGAGTGGTTTTTTTAACGTAATAAATAGTATAACTCAAAACCTTTTTTTTGGCTATCCCCTCACGGAGCTGAGCCATTGATATGAATTATTTTACTACTAAATCATGACAGCTTATTATTTAGCACGTTTCACGCTTAATTTAAACAATGCACATCTGCTCAATTGCATATTTTGGTTTGATTATATATTTTTGTATGTGTTCAGGCGGATGAAGAATACAGTTTTGTAAGTGAAATATCCAGAACCCTGAAGTGATATTCCAAACGCTCTCGTGGCCATAGAAAAAGCTTTTATCTTGCGTATTCATTTACAAAATACGCGAGATAAAAGTTTTTTCTTCGGCCGCGAGAGCGGTTAAGAATAGCACAGCTGACGAATGTAATGACTCGTCAGCTGTGCTATTCTTCTCTAAAAAAAAAAAATGTAAAAAACTAACCATTTTCTGATTAAAAAAATCAGAAAAAGGAAATTAATTGGAGATAAGTCGGCTTCGTAGTATATTGGTTGGCGCATTCGCCTACCATGCTGGAGATTCCGAGTTCAATTCCTGGCAGGGTCGAGGTGAATTTGTTTTAAAGGTGGTTTAACACTGCAATATTTCACTATCCCTGGACTGGCACTCTACGCACCATTGGGTGGGGATAGGGGCATTATGAAATATAATATATGCACGATGTTTCCAACTTAGTTTTGTATTCATTTCAACTTTTTGAAAAAGTAATGTATTTCATTTTCCCGTGTTCTGACAAAATACGTTAAAATATTTTTTTGATTATTAATTTTGAATCTTGAAACAGGGCACACATAAACATATTCTTATATGTGCTCTAATAATAACAATGTACGTATATTTAATTTACTGCATACCAAATTAAAACAGGGACCCTTCGAGTTTGAGTATCGTCTATCATCTTGTTAACCTTAATAATAAGTTAAGGAATGCTATCTTTGTTTAGTTTTTTACATTTTACTTTTTGTGGTGTTACATGTTAACTTAATTGCCATACTTACTAGTTCTTTGCTCAATGTTTGTGTTTTTTTATTATTTTTTATTGTTAACTTTTTAAAATCATTCTTATGTTGTTGAAATTCCATTTGTAGATGCGTTTTGTAGCTGCAAGATTTTTTGTGGTGTTAGCTATCATATTATTTTTATCATATTATGTAAATGTTATCAACTATCAAATATCTAAATTTTGTAAATGGGGTCTAAAACTTAACCGTCCATGCGCTCAGTAGCTGCAAGACTTGTTGTTATCTAACTTCTAATTTTGTAAATTTGCTTTTTATTTCGTTTTTTTAAATATCACTTAAAACCTAAACTTCATTGTCAAATAATTTTTTTAAATATAAAAATGTAAATTGGGGCTAGATTTCTTATTGTCCATGCGCTGTATAGCTGCAAGACGTGCTGTTTTCTAGCTCCTATATATCATAATTGTTATATATCATAATTGGAGACGAGGAACTAGAATCCCAACCGTCCATTCGCTCTGTAGCTGCAGGATGTGCTGGGATATCTATTTACTGTACAGCGCCCTTGAGGTGATTTTTACTAAAATCGCGCTATATAAATTATCCAAACATTATTATTATAAGCTAATGTTAACTGCCATTTGTTAACAAATATAATTCTTATTATATCAGTTCACGCTTTCTGCTTTATTACTTTGAAATGAGTGCTAATTTTCACGATGATGCCATAAAAATACGACCATCGGAAAATGGAATCGTGGAGGCGGCAGTATTTCTTTTGTGTGACAGGTATTTTAGAACACAGCCCCCTGAAATTACAATGGGAAGTTAACATTTATCTTCAATTTTATCTACAAAGTATAATTAAGTTTTCCGTATGAAAAGCAGAATATGCATACATTTTTTTCGTTTAAACATGTTCCATTATAAGTTACCGATGAAGATACTTTAAATGTTCATGCAAATATATTAATTTTTGTACACACATATCGATTTTTTCTTATAGACAGTCGTAAATGACTTTGTTAAGTTACCATTGTGATCGGAGTTCATAAGTGGCCAATATGACTGGATCGTGATCTACTTTTCATTGCCTTGAGTCCGGGCAATCTACCAATAATTTAATCAGAGTTTTAAAATAAACTTTACGAATGATTCTAAAAAAAAATATTACGCAAGCAATATATGATTAGATAAATGAACCAAAATTCGAAATTTTTAAAATTCGTTTACTATGCGAAAAAACGCAGGACAAAATTGAAAATAATTCTAAGGAACAATTAAGTATGAGCATCTTTTGCTAGGTAGCGAAGTCAGGTTTTTAGAGTAGAGCCAATTTAATAGGTCACATTTGACACTTCATCAAAATTCAACAACATAACCTTGTAAGGGCGGTAGTAAAATATTATTTATTTTTTCGAATTTAGAACTGCACTATTGCTTAACTTTTTTCAATTACGATTACATATTTATCGTAATAATGACAAAATAAGGTAATTTTATGATTTACTTTCACTAATGAACCATTCTAAACATAATAAACTTTTTATGTTCTAAACGTTGCAATGTTGCATCAGTGAACCCTTTTTCTTTTTAAACACTAGGGATGTTACCCAGAAAAATCGAATGTTGATAGTTTTGTTAAATTATGTACTTATCTTATTTTGTTCCTTAAATTTAAGATAGAAAATAATAATGGGACAGGGATTCGACTTATGATTTTGAAAATAAAATTACAGTACCTATAAGTATTTTTTCATAGCAACTGAATTCAATTGACATATATTATTTTTGAAGTCCGAATCGATTCATACACTTTAATCGATGTTTTTAAGCAGGTTACCTCACTGTGAAGCTAAAACCGACAAATGTCAAATGTGACCTATTAAATTGGCCCTACTATAGTTGGATATTGCCAATTTTGAAGAATCCAACGTATGAGCATATATCAAACAAGGACGTTGGTTTTTTAAAAAAAACCAAAACACGAGTGTAATTTGTTAAGCACATTTTTTAAAATTCGAATATTTATCGTTGCAAACCAATATTTAAAAATTTAGACCAGAGCTCAGGCTTGCTTTCAGAAATATTTAGACCATTAGAAATACCTCTGCAAATTTGTAGGGCATTTTGTAAGTGTTATTAATATTATTATTGAACGGATACGAAACTGATATTTCTTTATCAAAAAAACATATTAAAAAAAGTATCACAAGAAATGTCTGCCGTTTAGATAATTGATCAAACATTCAACAAAAAAATCGCAAAAAATAGTAATCAATTTGTTACATATTTCATCAGCAATGAAAAATTTCTTTTAGACGATGGTCTAGGGCCAATATCATTAGTGATTTAACTTAATACTTTCAACGATTTATAATAACAAAAACTATTTTGTCTATGCCAGGAAATCATGAAAATAATGTTTTAATGCACTGCCCTATGCACCATTGGGTACGAATATGGGTGTGACTGAAAATATCAACGTTTCTTTAATGCACGAATAATTTAGTGTCTGTCTTGTGGGGTAAGCCCGTGTGACCACTATGCATGAAATTATGAGTTTAATTCCTGACAAGATCAATGCGAAATGTTAAAACACAACAGTTTCAACAATCTTTAAACCTAGTATTTAGCGTCCTCTCTGCCAGAAATCAAACCCAGGACCTAGAAAATGCTAGGCAAACGCGCCAACTACTTAACAACGGGGCGGGTTCATCTACACTCGATTTCTTTTTCAGCATTATAACTAGTAATGCAACGGATAGTGGTTTGGCCAGATACCGGATATTCGGCAAGCCTCAAAGCCGGATAGCCGGATAGGTGGATATTGAATTTCTCTCATACTTGTAGTTAAAACCAAACTTTTAATAGTCATAAAATAAAAAGGGTTGAAATATAATATTTTATAGATGACCGTTTATCGATCAATGAGTTGCATATAAAAATGGTATATAATCTTATTACATCTAAATTTGAGAGAAAGAAAAAACATTTTTTTAAAAGCATTTACAGGGCTTATGACTGGTCATTGGCTGGTTTAAGTGGCCGCTTTACACACTGTGTAAACATGCACATTTCCTTAACTCTTCCATCTATTAAATTTTATGAAGTAAAAGAGCTGAAACCTTTATTATGTGGGTGAGATCTATCCGGCTGAACTATTTAAATTACTAGGCAACGCCTGGTATAAGAAGCATAAAATTTAAAAAAAATGTTTTCAGGGGTTACCTAATAGGCGAAATTGTTCAGCTGGATGAATCTCACCCATATGATAAAGGTTTCAGTCCCTTTACTTTACAAAAATCACAAATTTTCCAGGATCTTTGGCACTAGTCCACTCTCTAATTTTGTTTAACTTAAAATTATTTGATTCAGAGGAGGGGGGATAGTGCCCGAATTACTTATTCATTCGAATGAATTCCTGTATTTGGACTTTCATTCGAATAAATAAAAAAATTTAATGTATTCGATTATTTTTTTCATTCGAATGAATAATCTTTACTTACGACCTACAGATATTTATAAAAAAATTAAGTTGTTGATTACAATGTTCAAACAAACATGGAGATTGTTACCACTTCATCGCGTTTATTATATGAAAACAAGTAAAATGGATCTTTGTTTATAATTTTGATATATTTTTACAAGGTTATAAAATGACAAAATTTGTATCAAAACGCTCCATAAAGGCAATGGCTATAATTATAAACATACGTTCTTTAAGGTACTCTTAATTATTATTAAATAATTAAATCAGGGAACCTAATATTATTGAAAGCGATTTTATTATTTTGTGATAGGGTTTGATTCACATTATAAAGTGAGTTTATTTAAAATGAGAAGGCATATTGAGACACTGCTGGGCATTCATTGTGTGATATTTGCGTTTATGTGATGCTGGAATACCAAAAAGCTGGAATCCACATCATATAAATGAAATCTAAAATAATTATCTGTATTCGAGCTTCATTTGTGCGTCAAAAATGACCGAATCAACGAGTGACCTATTTACAATGTAATATTTTATTTTTGTTTATTTAGGAAAACTCTAGGGCTCCGATAACAATGGGAAGTTAACAGCGTTATCTTTGACTTTCTATAAAGGAAAATGTTTGAAAAAAAAAAAAGTATGAATATTCTGCTTTTCACACAGAAAACTTAATTTTACTTTGTAGATAAAATATGTTAATTTCCCATTGTAATCGGGGTCAAAGCTGGAATATTTTTTTTCTAGCATAAATAATTGTGAACTTTTGTCTTCAGCATGCAGATCCAATTCTTTGAAATAAAAAAAGACCATAAATTTAACATCCTTTTTTTAAACGCTATGAATATTTCGAATATTTCGATATTTTAGTTGATAAATATCAAACACCACAATGTCCATCAAATATTTTTTTTTGATATTTGTTCTACAAAATGTACAGAAAAAAAATATGATCATTTCAGTGCTGTTCAAATTAAAATATGTCCTCATTATTACAATTAAACACTGTCAAAAACTCTGTTTCAATTCAGAAGCGAGTAGGTTTACGTGAACACTGTGTTGGATCGTCGTGGACATACCTGCGTTTGATATTTATCAACTCATTTGTGGACGAAAATGACTAAATTTGCATGAATAATTAATGTATTTTCATCATTATCCTATAGTTAAACATGTTTGAAAAAAAAAAGTATGAATATTCTGCTTTTCACACAGAAAACTTAATTTTACTTTGTAGATAAAATATGTTAATTTCCCATTGTAATCGGGGTCAAAGCTGGAATATTTTTTTTCTAGCATAAATAATTGTGAACTTTTGTCTTCAGCATGCAGATCCAATTCTTTGAAATAAAAAAAGACCATTAATTTAACATCCTTTTTTGATACGCT
Source organism: Micrasema longulum (assembly GCF_059751315.1). Taxonomy (NCBI): domain Eukaryota; kingdom Metazoa; phylum Arthropoda; class Insecta; order Trichoptera; family Brachycentridae; genus Micrasema; species Micrasema longulum. The sequence goes on from NW_028277802.1 coordinate 134,211, forward strand.
ATGAATATTTCGAATATTTCGATATTTTAGTTGATAAATATCAAACACCACAATGTCCATCAAATATTTTTTTTTGATATTTGTTCTACAAAATGTACAGAAAAAAAATATGATCATTTCAGTGCTGTTCAAATTAAAATATGTCCTCATTATTACAATTAAACACTGTCAAAAACTCTGTTTCAATTCAGAAGCGAGTAGGTTTACGTGAACACTGTGGTGAATCGTTGTGGACATACCTGCGTTTGATATTTATCAACTCATTTGTGGACGAAAATGACTAAATTTGCATGAATAATTAATGCATTTTCATCATTATCCTATAATTAAACATGTTTGAAAAAAAAAGTATGAATATTCTGCTTTTCACACAGAAAACTTAATTTTACTTTGTAGATAAAATATGTAAATTTCCCATTGTAATCGGGGTCAAAGCTGGAATATTTTTTTTCTAGCATAAATAATCGTGAACTTTTGTCTTCAGCATGCAGATCCAATTCTTTGAAATAAAAAATGACCAGAAGTTTTACATCCTTTTTTGATACGCTATGAATATTTCGAATATAGTTTTACTGGTATTTTTTTTATTTTATTATTTTCTTTTATTCAGGAAACATACAGTACAGTTACAAAGTTTAATATTTTACACAATTAGACTTAATTCTAATGGACCAGTGAAGTTTCCATATTAAAAAGCAATTATATGTAAGGTTAATTATGAAAGTATAAAAAAGAGAAGGAAAAAGAAAACATAAATGAAAGTTGTTTAAAAATTAAAATTTAAGTGAAAAAAATATATTTTAAGGTTTGTAGTTTGTAGTGAGTATTTACAAATGGAAATAATATTAAAAATGAAGAAAATTTGTAAGAGTAATTAAAAATTAAAAATGGAAATAAAGAATGAAAAACATTCTCAGATGTGAAAATAAAATAAAATAGTAATAACATTTTTTTAAAAAAGGAAAAACATAAACACATGTTTATTTTAAGGGATTCAAAGAAACGATGAGAAGAATCTTTAAGTGAAATATAAGACAGTAAATTTAAATTTAGGTCAATTTAAAAACATCTTCAAAATTAATGACACATTATAGTAAGAGCAGCAATATATTGATTTTATTGTATGATTTAGGCTTGAGGTATAAGTGGTATATTTATTATTTATTTTTAAATCTGGAAGTAGGGCCCACACAAGCATACTCTTGTGTGCTCTAATAATGATAATATTATAAATCACAGATCTCATTTGTAAATAGTTTAACATATTTATGTGTCTTAACTTTAAGAATGAATTAAAATATGATATTAATGAACATTTGCTTAATTTATTAGTGGACAACTTTATTCAAATTTATAACGGTTTTATTACATAAACTCACATATTTACAATTTTATTTATCTTTTTTTAAAATTGTATTATACGTTTGTTAGTTTATATTACGTATTGATTTAATTTCCTTAAATAATTATTAATAAAAAGGGGAAAATTAACTAAAAGAATAAAAAAGAATTTGAAGTGGATAAAATTTATGATATAAATAACAGATTCTAAAAATTGCTGTAATCAAATATAAATAAATTATTATGAAAATAAAACTTTGTTATCAGTGTTACACAATTTTATACTTTTACAAGAACACAACTATAGTTTCGGGAGGGCACTCCTCCCATCGACGGGTGATATAAAACTTATTATGTTATGTTTTATATCACCCGTCGATGGGAGGAGTGCTCTCCCAAAACTATAGTTGTGTTCTTGTAAAAGAATAAAATTGTGTAACACTGATAACAAAGTTTTATTTTCATAATAATTTATAATGAAGTGTTACGAAGTGAATGCCGATTCAATTAAAAATATTATAATATATAATCATTTCACCTATTCCAAGATTGCACATTCTAGGGTACCAGATCGGTTGCATTGACATTTTTCACATTAGCCAAATGAAGTTTAAACTTGCTATTATGGAAATAGTTAAGGATTTTGACTCTGTTTAAGTATTTATGTTAATTTTTAAAAAAAGATAAAGAAATGTATAAATACATAAATGTCAAATATGCATATAAACGAATGACTAGATATTTGTTTTTTATAGTTTTTAAATGATTTTTTTATTTTTAATTTTTAAACGGTTTTATTATTTTATTTATTTATATATTTTATTTTTAAAACAGTAGAGAACCCCTGAGCCCTTATCACTAGACAGTTAGTATTATATCTAGGGCATTCAATATAAATTGCAACAATACCAACAAATCAATGATTTATGATTTTTTTCTATTTCGAATATATCGCGTTATCGTCTTTATTTTTATGATTAATATTATTTGTATTTTTTAAGAAAATAAGTGTGTAGAGTATTAAAATCTCAAAGTTATCATGTAGAACAATGTCTAATATGTGTAATATGTATAGATATATTGTTATTATATTATTTCATAATTTTGTAATAGAACACTGTTATGTTAAATGTATTTATGTTTATGTTTATAAAAGGCATTTGTGCCGTGTACACTAATAAAATTAATAAATATAAAAATGAAAAAAAAAAACATTAAAAAAAAAGATATATATATTTTATTGTAAGTACATTTTTTGTACACTTTGCCCAGCTAACAAGATTACATACCCCTTTCCAAGCTAGAAAATTACATTTGAATCCATATGTTATTATAGTTAGAAAGAACATACAAATAAAATATAAAATTACCAGTATTCACATATCGATACATATATAAATATATACATATTCATATATACGCACATACATACACATACACACATACATAAACCCATGCGCATATACATGCATGCATACATAAAAGATACACAATTTAATTGATATATCTGCGAAACTTCGTGATTGCCATTTGGTTTTTTAAAGTAAGTCTTCGTTTTTATATTTTATTTTTAACATCCTGTGAGAATCTCCAATCCGTGGCATGCATCAACCTCTCTGACTGAATTTTTAATACACATTATTAATTATTTTGAATTAAGCATAGTCATCATCATCAGCATTCCCTTTCCACACCTAATGGTGCATAGGGCACTGCATTGATATACAACTCACAGCGTATCTTGATCATTTTTGTTGCATGTAGGAAAGATGATCAGTCTTACGTTTCAGGTGCCAGTCCAGGGACAATGAAATTTTCTAGTATAAAAACACCTTATTAAATATATATTTAGTTTCTAACTAGTCGGTAATTGAACCCGAGACCTCTTTTATGGTAGGCAAATGCGCTAACCACTACACCACGAGGCCGAGTGAATTTTATTTTTGATGGGGAATCAGTTGTAAAAAAAATTAAAACAGTGTTAAAAATTCATATTATTGGTAACTAAATATTAAGAGCCTTATTTATAAACCTGGTATAAAGTTCTGCCTAGGCATAATTTTATTTAGGTTTATAACTAAGGCTCTCAGATACATAAGATTCTGGTGATATTTTATGGTGGTTTTTGGGGACCGACATTTGAACGTAATTATGCAGAAAACAGCCAGTCTAAAATTTTGAAAAAAAAAGATTTTGGTGTTATCGAATTCGGGAAGGTTAATCCTACGTTCTGCTAAAAATAGTCAGGTCGTTTTCATACAAAAAACTATAATAAAAACCTTCAAAAATTTCGTAATGTCATATAAATGATTGTTGCATCATACATTCAGAGCTCGTATGAGACTTCATTAAATAATATATCTGGCTGTTTTCTGCAAAATGCATATTTAAGGTTGTATAGTCAGCCAGACAAAAAAAACATGGAAATTCCTTTAAAACATGATAAAATTATTTTTTAAGTTATTGTGAAAAAATCATCAAGTGATTCTTTACAATTAAATGCCCCAATATGAGCACAAATAATATAAACAATACATTATGGCATAACACACATCAGAGTTTTACTAGGGCTGGCTGTTTTCTGCAAAATGCACATCTTAGGTTGTGTGGTCAGCCAGATATTAAGAATCATATTTTTTTTTTTTAATACTCGTACATGCATAATTAATCATTTGTCAAAGTAAAAAACATTCACTCTTGTGTACAATCGATTATCACTCTTTTCACAAAAGTGATATTATCTCTTTTTTTTCTATGGCTGGCTGCTTTCTGCTTAACTACGTTCATTTAGTAGTCGGAAATTGCTATTTCTGTACATTTTCCTCAGTGCAGACTTAAATTATTTCGTCGGATGACCTTTCTTGTCGCTGTCCAAGTAATATCGTCACAATGAAAAGATTTAATACCACGAAAACCTTTCTTATAGGGAAATGTCACCCACGTCGCTTCATTGAGCACGATAATTAATCATTTATTAAAAACGTTGGTGAAACCGGGAACACGCGACGAATGAAAAATATTTTTTTTAAATTTCGTTACTCGAGCTGAATTTTGGAAAGATTAAAAAAAAACTTACTTTTCAGTAATTTAGTGTAAGCTTTGGTAGGATTAAAAATATAAGTGTAATTATAAAACAAACATTTTGTTAACAGTGTTACACGATTATAATATTAAAATACAAAGACCCATAAATGTTCGCCATCAAATAATAGTTAAATCAGTCACTTAACTGAGCAGCTAGGCTGTTCACTAAATGCAGGCATTTAACTGAATGGCTGGCCGTTCGTTGAATAAATGTTCAACAAAAGGGTAGTGCGTCGCTTAGCGTCTTCAATTTTATACAAGAATAATAATAGTTTAATTTTTATATTGTGTGAAGTAATGTTAGGTTGCACTGAATTCAATAATAATAAATAACAATATTTTGAGTTTGTTCAAATTTTTGTAGACAAGGACTGGATTCAACTCCCTAAGAAGCTGTTTATATTAACATACTACAACAGCGATGAAGAACATTTAAGAAAAGGTAATATAGAAGTCTAGGCATCTACAGAGCTTATGACCTGTCAATGGCTGGTTTAAGTGGCCACTTTACACACTGTGTAACATTCATGTTGTATGTTAATATAAACAGCTCCCCAGGGAGTTGAATCCAGTCCTTGTCTACAAAAATTTGGACAAACTCAAAATATTGTTGATAAATTACCTGGTCTATGAAGAAGTACAGAAATTGAAAAAATAACATTTTCAAGAGTTGCCTAGTATGTAGGTGAAATAATTCAATTAGATGAATCTCTGCATAAATAAAGGTTTCAGCTCTTTAACTTCACAAACATCAACAGATGAGAGAATTGAAGGAATATAGATGTTCAAATATAGGCAGAATGGTGAATGTTACACAGTGTGTAAAGTAGCCACTTAAACCAGCCATTGACAGGTCATAAGCCCTGTAGATGCCTAGACTTTTATATTACCTTTTCTTAAATGTTCTTCATCTCTGTTGTAGTATGTTAATAATAAATAACGTTTTTTTACTTAGCTTAATCCTTTATTTGATTTAGTAATTGATCCTATAACTAAATTAATAAGTGAACAAAAATAAATAAATTAAATTTCAGACCATTTTAGATACTCAGAATTCATAAAAAAAACGTCTACGAGCGTACGTACGCGTGCGGCGAAAACTGTATTTAATATCATTAGAGACTTTCTGTGGCTTTATTTATTTTTTTACGAAACAGTGAGGGGGTGATTTTATCAAAGATTTTGTTTATTTGTTCGTCAACGGTTCAAAGGTACTTTTCCAAAAAAAATATTACAGAAATAATCTCAGCAGTGAACAATTTTTAATGTAAAATATAGTATAAAATACAGTACAATAATTAGAATGAAACAATTTAGTAAAAATAAAATATGTGGAAACAAAGAAAAATAAGAAAGAAACATAAAAAATAACAGTTCAGATGAGAAAAAATCTTATGTTCTAAATAAAAATATAACAAAGTAAAGTTGAGAATGATTAATTGAACATAAAAATAAAGTGGTTGGTATTAAAAAAAAAATGGATTTGCCCCCTCCCCTATTTCAGCTTAAGACCTATTTTAGCCTTGCTTGGAAAGGCCGTAATCACGAGCAAGGCAAAATTTAAATAAAATATAATATCCTTTAGGGGGCTATTGCCGGATTTTAAAAATCAGACGCCCCCCCCCCCCCCTGAATGTGTTCGTTTAGCTAGCTTGTGACCACGACTTTCAATTGGTTGCTGCTCTAAACTGTTATTTTAGAAACAGTTTAATATAAAAAAATGATAACTGTTACTGTTGCTTTAAAAAAATAACCGAAACAATCATATCTTATTTGAGCGTTTTGATTTTGATTTTTAAACTTAGAAATTACCTAGGTATTTCAACCTAGGTGGTTATGATAGTGTTTATGCATAAACCGTCCGGAAAACAATTATTGTCTCAATACACCAACGTGGATTTCCTCGATTAGGATTTAAGCAGGGAAACGCCACCCAAGTCACGAAGATTGTGTGCTGGTTTGTGATATGAATTGCGATACCAACATTAAACGGACATTAAGGGATTTGCCAATGTAGATTGATGAATCTCGAACGACGGGTGTTGTGTGGACAGAGGCAGATATATTTGACACATTGTTGATTGATATTCAAAATGTTGTGCCGATAAGGATGATTAATTTAACCTCTAAAATCTCAAGATACTAATCTATGGCAGGTATCAACAGCGAAAGTTTAATGTTTTTATTTTTTAATTTTTCATGAAATGTACTAGTCTATCTAATTAAGTCTAAACATATAAAAAAATGATGGTGTTATTTTAACGTAAATACGTTTTTTTTACAAAATTTTGAAAAAATTACTTCACCGTATATGGACATTTGAAAAGTATGAAAATAACTATGACAGTAGATTATTGTGCCATATACAATTATAAAACAAATTTAACATTTTTTTTTGCTGCATAGAGTTAAGGTTGGTCAGAAAAATTAGCACCTAACTCAATAAATCGTACTTATAAGTAATTAAAAATATTATATGGTTTAAAATATTTTCATTGATAAACTACTAAATAATTTTTTTGTTTATATAATTTCAAATTTCATATTACTAACAAATTAAAGTTGCAATTTTCCCAGTAAAACCACTTGAGTTTGCTGAAAATACATGTTAAAAATTACTTGAGTGTCTGAACTAATTCAGATCGGTTTTAGATAATACAAAATATCATTTTCTTTAGGCTTTTTTGTATAAAGGCAATCGTTATTATTGTATTAGAATAATAAATAGGAAAGTTTTGTAACACAAGCACATTTCACATATTGCATATTTAAATCACAATATTTTTAGTTGTCTTTTTCTCAAATTTTATCTTGAGAGGTGTTTAGTTATAATTTATGTTTATTTAAAATAAACTCTGATTTTGTACCTGTACACCATTATATGTTGTACATTTTAACGAAATTATAAAATGTATTAGATTCAAAGTTAAAACATTATTTCTTGGAACAAATCAATATATTATAACAATGTTTGATTATGTCCAAATGCTTGCAGACTGGCTGGATTTCCTCCCTAGGGAGTTGTTCATATTTAGATTTATTTCAACAGAGAGGGAAAAAGTTTTCGAGAAGAAATTTGGAAGTCTAGGCATTTACAGGGCTTATGACCTGTCATTGGCTGGTTTAAGTGGCCACTTTACACACTGTGTAACATTCACCATTCTGCCCATGTTTGAACATCCACATTTCCTCAACTCTTCCATCTGTTGACTTTTGTGAAGTGAAAGAGCTGAAACCTTTATCACGTGGGTGAGATTCATCCGGCTGAACCAAATCACCTACTAGGCAACGCCTGGAAACAATTTTCCAATTTTTATACTTCTTCTTTTACCAGGTAGTAATTCAACAATGTTTGATTATGTCCAAATGCTTGCAGACTGGCTGGATTTCCTCCCTAGGGAGTTGTTCATATTTAGATTTATTTCAACAGAGAGGGAAAAAGTTTTCGAGAAGAAATTTGGAAGTCTAGGCATTTACAGGGCTTATGACCTGTCATTGGCTGGTTTAAGTGGCCACTTTACACACTGTGTAACATTCACCATTCTGCCCATGTTTGAACATCCACATTTCCTCAACTCTTCCATCTGTTGACTTTTGTGAAGTGAAAGAGCTGAAACCTTTATCACGTGGGTGAGATTCATCCGGCTGAACCAAATCACCTACTAGGCAACGCCTGGAAACAATTTTCCAATTTTTATACTTCTTCTTTTACCAGGTAGTAATTCAACAATGTTTGATTATGTCCAAATGCTTGCAGACTGGCTGGATTTCCTCCCTAGGGAGTTGTTCATATTTAGATTTATTTCAACAGAGAGGGAAAAAGTTTTCGAGAAGAAATTTGGAAGTCTAGGCATTTACAGGGCTTATGACCTGTCATTGGCTGGTTTAAGTGGCCACTTTACACACTGTGTAACATTCACCATTCTGCCCATGTTTGAACATCCACATTTCCTCAACTCTTCCATCTGTTGACTTTTGTGAAGTGAAAGAGCTGAAACCTTTATCACGTGGGTGAGATTCATCCGGCTGAACCAAATCACCTACTAGGCAACGCCTGGAAACAATTTTCCAATTTTTATACTTCTTCTTTTACCAGGTAGTAATTCAACAATGTTTGATTATGTCCAAATGCTTGCAGACTGGCTGGATTTCCTCCCTAGGGAGTTGTTCATATTTAGATTTATTTCAACAGAGAGGGAAAAAGTTTTCGAGAAGAAATTTGGAAGTCTAGGCATTTACAGGGCTTATGACCTGTCATTGGCTGGTTTAAGTGGCCACTTTACACACTGTGTAACATTCACCATTCTGCCCATGTTTGAACATCCACATTTCCTCAACTCTTCCATCTGTTGACTTTTGTGAAGTGAAAGAGCTGAAACCTTTATCACGTGGGTGAGATTCATCCGGCTGAACCAAATCACCTACTAGGCAACGCCTGGAAACAATTTTCCAATTTTTATACTTCTTCTTTTACCAGGTAGTAATTCAACAATGTTTGATTATGTCCAAATGCTTGCAGACTGGCTGGATTTCCTCCCTAGGGAGTTGTTCATATTTAGATTTATTTCAACAGAGAGGGAAAAAGTTTTCGAGAAGAAATTTGGAAGTCTAGGCATTTACAGGGCTTATGACCTGTCATTGGCTGGTTTAAGTGGCCACTTTACACACTGTGTAACATTCACCATTCTGCCCATGTTTGAACATCCACATTTCCTCAACTCTTCCATCTGTTGACTTTTGTGAAGTGAAAGAGCTGAAACCTTTATCACGTGGGTGAGATTCATCCGGCTGAACCAAATCACCTACTAGGCAACGCCTGGAAACAATTTTCCAATTTTTATACTTCTTCTTTTACCAGGTAGTAATTCAACAATGTTTGATTATGTCCAAATGCTTGCAGACTGGCTGGATTTCCTAGGTGATTTGGTTCAGCCGGATGAATCTCACCCACGTGATAAAGGTTTCAGCTCTTTCACTTCACAAAAGTCAACAGATGGAAGAGTTGAGGAAATGTGGATGTTCAAACATGGGCAGAATGGTGAATGTTACACAGTGTGTAAAGTGGCCACTTAAACCAGCCAATGACAGGTCATAAGCCCTGTAAATGCCTAGACTTCCAAATTTCTTCTCGAAAACTTTTTCCCTCTCTGTTGAAATAAATCTAAATATGAACAACTCCCTAGGGAGGAAATCCAGCCAGTCTGCAAGCATTTGGACATAATCAAACATTGTTGAATTACTACCTGGTAAAAGAAGAAGTATAAAAATTGGAAAATTGTTTCCAGGCGTTGCCTAGTAGGTGATTTGGTTCAGCCGGATGAATCTCACCCACGTGATAAAGGTTTCAGCTCTTTCACTTCACAAAAGTCAACAGATGGAAGAGTTGAGGAAATGTGGATGTTCAAACATGGGCAGAATGGTGAATGTTACACAGTGTGTAAAGTGGCCACTTAAACCAGCCAATGACAGGTCATAAGCCCTGTAAATGCCTAGACTTCCAAATTTCTTCTCGAAAACTTTTTCCCTTCTCTGTTGAAATAAATCTAAATATGAACAACTCCCTAGGGAGGAAATCCAGCCAGTCTGCAAGCATTTGGACATAATCAAACATTGTTGAATTACTACCTGGTAAAAGAAGAAGTATAAAAATTGGAAAATTGTTTCCAGGCGTTGCCTAGTAGGTGATTTGGTTCAGCCGGATGAATCTCACCCACGTGATAAAGGTTTCAGCTCTTTCACTTCACAAAAGTCAACAGATGGAAGAGTTGAGGAAATGTGGATGTTCAAACATGGGCAGAATGGTGAATGTTACACAGTGTGTAAAGTGGCCACTTAAACCAGCCAATGACAGGTCATAAGCCCTGTAAATGCCTAGACTTCCAAATTTCTTCTCGAAAACTTTTTCCCTCTCTGTTGAAATAAATCTAAATATGAACAACTCCCTAGGGAGGAAATCCAGCCAGTCTGCAAGCATTTGGACATAATCAAACATTGTTGAATTACTACCTGGTAAAAGAAGAAGTATAAAAATTGGAAAATTGTTTCCAGGCGTTGCCTAGTAGGTGATTTGGTTCAGCCGGATGAATCTCACCCACGTGATAAAGGTTTCAGCTCTTTCACTTCACAAAAGTCAACAGATGGAAGAGTTGAGGAAATGTGGATGTTCAAACATGGGCAGAATGGTGAATGTTACACAGTGTGTAAAGTGGCCACTTAAACCAGCCAATGACAGGTCATAAGCCCTGTAAATGCCTAGACTTCCAAATTTCTTCTCGAAAACTTTTTCCCTCTCTGTTGAAATAAATCTAAATATGAACAACTCCCTAGGGAGGAAATCCAGCCAGTCTGCAAGCATTTGGACATAATCAAACATTGTTGAATTACTACCTGGTAAAAGAAGAAGTATAAAAATTGGAAAATTGTTTCCAGGCGTTGCCTAGTAGGTGATTTGGTTCAGCCGGATGAATCTCACCCACGTGATAAAGGTTTCAGCTCTTTCACTTCACAAAAGTCAACAGATGGAAGAGTTGAGGAAATGTGGATGTTCAAACATGGGCAGAATGGTGAATGTTACACAGTGTGTAAAGTGGCCACTTAAACCAGCCAATGACAGGTCATAAGCCCTGTAAATGCCTAGACTTCCAAATTTCTTCTCGAAAACTTTTTCCCTCTCTGTTGAAATAAATCTAAATATGAACAACTCCCTAGGGAGGAAATCCAGCCAGTCTGCAAGCATTTGGACATAATCAAACATTGTTGAATTACTACCTGGTAAAAGAAGAAGTATAAAAATTGGAAAATTGTTTCCAGGCGTTGCCTAGTAGGTGATTTGGTTCAGCCGGATGAATCTCACCCACGTGATAAAGGTTTCAGCTCTTTCACTTCACAAAAGTCAACAGATGGAAGAGTTGAGGAAATGTGGATGTTCAAACATGGGCAGAATGGTGAATGTTACACAGTGTGTAAAGTGGCCACTTAAACCAGCCAATGACAGGTCATAAGCCCTGTAAATGCCTAGACTTCCAAATTTCTTCTCGAAAACTTTTTCCTCTCTGTTGAAATAAATCTAAATATGAACAACTCCCTAGGGAGGAAATCCAGCCAGTCTGCAAGCATTTGGACATAATCAAACATTGTTGAATTACTACCTGGTAAAAGAAGAAGTATAAAAATTGGAAAATTGTTTCCAGGCGTTGCCTAGTAGGTGATTTGGTTCAGCCGGATGAATCTCACCCACGTGATAAAGGTTTCAGCTCTTTCACTTCACAAAAGTCAACAGATGGAAGAGTTGAGGAAATGTGGATGTTCAAACATGGGCAGAATGGTGAATGTTACACAGTGTGTAAAGTGGCCACTTAAACCAGCCAATGACAGGTCATAAGCCCTGTAAATGCCTAGACTTCCAAATTTCTTCTCGAAAACTTTTTCCCTCTCTGTTGAAATAAATCTAAATATGAACAACTCCCTAGGGAGGAAATCCAGCCAGTCTGCAAGCATTTGGACATAATCAAACATTGTTGAATTACTACCTGGTAAAAGAAGAAGTATAAAAATTGGAAAATTGTTTCCAGGCGTTGCCTAGTAGGTGATTTGGTTCAGCCGGATGAATCTCACCCACGTGATAAAGGTTTCAGCTCTTTCACTTCACAAAAGTCAACAGATGGAAGAGTTGAGGAAATGTGGATGTTCAAACATGGGCAGAATGGTGAATGTTACACAGTGTGTAAAGTGGCCACTTAAACCAGCCAATGACAGGTCATAAGCCCTGTAAATGCCTAGACTTCCAAATTTCTTCTCGAAAACTTTTTCCCTCTCTGTTGAAATAAATCTAAATATGAACAACTCCCTAGGGAGGAAATCCAGCCAGTCTGCAAGCATTTGGACATAATCAAACATTGTTGAATTACTACCTGGTAAAAGAAGAAGTATAAAAATTGGAAAATTGTTTCCAGGCGTTGCCTAGTAGGTGATTTGGTTCAGCCGGATGAATCTCACCCACGTGATAAAGGTTTCAGCTCTTTCACTTCACAAAAGTCAACAGATGGAAGAGTTGAGGAAATGTGGATGTTCAAACATGGGCAGAATGGTGAATGTTACACAGTGTGTAAAGTGGCCACTTAAACCAGCCAATGACAGGTCATAAGCCCTGTAAATGCCTAGACTTCCAAATTTCTTCTCGAAAACTTTTTCCCTCTCTGTTGAAATAAATCTCAATATATTATATATTAAAAATAATATATTATAATTGAATAAAAATAATACATATAATTAAAATAATACGTACTCTGTCTAAAACTGAAAAAAAAGTAAACGGAACATCAATATCTCCAACTATATATTTATACGGTATATTTGATTTATTTTCCAACTATGTACTATACAGTGGGAAAGAAAACAGGAAGAGCGCATTCAGGAGTTGGATTTATGTTAAATGAATGATATGATTACCATAACGATAAAATTGACTATATTAACGACAGAGTACTAAAAGTAACAATTGATTTCCATAATAAAAATATACATTTGATTAGTATGTAACAACCTAAAAAACTAAAAGAAAACACGAAAAAAATTATGACGCTTTGCAGAACACTCCAATCAGAGAAAACTATTTTAATGGGCGATATCAACGAAAGAACAAGTAAAAGTATTCTAAAAAGGATTAAATAAAAGTGTAATGAAACCGACATTAACAAAAACGGAGCTTCATAGATTTTTGGGCATATAACGAATTACGAATTAACAACACACGTTATGACCATAAAATACAGCATAAATATAACTTTATGAATTCAAGAGGCGACAAATCAATGATTGATTTAATTATTACAAATGGAGCCATACACTTAACACAATTTTAGACATCCGCTCGTTGGGATCACCTAACATCGGATCGGATCATCAATAAGTACTGTGCAAAATAATTAAGAAAGGTCCAAAAAAAATTAAGATAACCTAACTCACATGTGAATTTTTAAATATTAAATCGTTGGAGGATGATAGTACAAAGTACCTGTACAGAAGAAAAAAATCCTATATAATTACATAGATTTACTAGATAATCTGGAACAGGCTTGGAAAAAAATAAAATCAATACAAGTGACGCTGTAGTAGAAGCGCCGGGGAACAGAACTTAACATCACCTTACAGGCCAAACCTCAACCTTGGTTTACTGAGGAAGTGAAACTCCCAGCTAATGAGAAAAAAAAAGTTATCTTGAATATAAAAGTTACGAGAATAATATAGAAAATAATGCTGAAATCAAAAGAGTGAAAAATCATTTTTTGGCTAGGTTCTCGAAAGACACGGAACACGATCTATATGGTGCACAAAAAAATGCTAAAGAACCAAAGGAAACCGATTAATAAATATACGTTCTGATCAAAAATAATAGCAACTTTAGTCTTGGGAAAAGAAAAAAATCAGACATGGTCTGGTCTGTAGAATACGGTGCTTGTCTGATAAGATTAGTCAAATTTTTGCCCAAAAACTCCGAAACAATCACCGCTGTATGAAACGGCGTTTTACCGTGGTGTAAAATGCACGAATTGTCCTACCACATTCCTTCAGTGATTTTGGGACGAGGGGGGCAGTGACCCGTTTCATACCCAAAACATCTCAATGATGAGATGCTCAATAACACAGCAAGCTCTCGGATTGCTACATATCAGTTTTTCAACACGATTTGCTTTGCCAATTCGATATTTTCTTCGGTACTTGACGTTGCTGGATGTCCAGTATGTTTATCATCATCTAAGCATTCACGAACGTCTTTAAACCTCTTAAACCGTTTATATGCCTGTGTTTTTGACATACACAATTTTTCAAAAGCTTCATTTAACATTTTCAATGATTCGGACAACAAAATTTCATTAGCAACACAAAATTTTAGGCACGTTCGTTGTGTTAATTTTTTATTAATTGTAAAAATTGCCACAAAGCAATTTTCCGACACACTTAAACAGACGCTGACAGAATACTGAGCATCTGATCACCATCAAACTTTGAAAGATTGCAAAAGCAGTGCTGTCAACTTGGCTACAAAATAAAAACCGATTGGTGAAGCGCGGGCATTTTAAATTGGAAATTCCCATTTATTTTTTATTGTATGGTACACACACAAACAAAATACCAATAAGTGAATAAAAACATATTTTTAAGAGCTCTGTTCTAACGAGTCCTATCAACTAAATCCAAATCAGACAAGAAATGCAGAAGACACATCCAATAAAATAGAAACATTAACAAAAAGAAAATGAAAAATAGCAACGTTTCAGAAAATTGAAAATTTCCCAAATAAATTAAGGAAACATTCAAATTTTAGACTCAGGACCTAACCCTATTTATGAATTTTAATTTTGAAATCTTTTGAAAATTTATGACAATGATTTAAATAAAAAACAAACGTTAGCGAAGTAGTAAGTAAATCAAGTATTCATGATAAAAAGCAAACAATAAAGAACCAAATAAATAAATTTTTCTTAAAAAAAAAAAAAAATAAAAACTATATTCACATATTGTTCACGAGATGTTACATGTAATATATGTTTTGTGGACTTGACAAAAGCATTTGACAGGGTGTTGCTGAAAGACAAGAAATTTCATAGTCCGTGGACTGGTATCTGAAGCGTAAGACTGATCGTCTTACCTTTATGTAACAAAAATGTTTAAGATACGCTGCAATTGGTTTACTTTTGCAGTACCTTATACGCCATTAGGCGCGGAAAGGGAATGATAATGATGTTGAAAGACAATGTAAGAATATTACTAGAGAGGGAAATATCCGATACATCAGTAAAGACTATTCAAGATCTCCATTTCAACTGCAAAAAAAAATGATCATAAATTATCCAAGGCAATTCCAACACGTAATGTTATTAGACAGGGAGATAGTCTGATCCCTTTTCTGTTTAATCTTATAATGTATGAAATTAAAAAAGATGTGACTGGCTAAAAAATGGATATAAAACTATTTATATGATATGCTATGCAGACAAACTGAATTTGAGGATGACTTAAAAAGAATGCAGTATAAGTTCCACCTAGTATAAACATGTCAATATCTGTCAGCAAAATAAAAAGTCTTACAGTATCCAGACAACCTATAAGGTGTAAACTGACTATTGACAAAAAGCCAGTGGAACAGGTCACGAGTTTCAGATACCTGGGTGCAGAAATCTCAAGTCATAGCAATTTGTACACTGAAGTCCGATAACAAGTCAACAAAGCATTAACTGTCTCCAAGAAATGTAAAATGGAGAAATATGGACATGCGCATCGATAGAAGGGTAAAAATGAACAAGATGTCTGAGGCCCAGGATGACACTATTCGCACCAAAGGGCTACCCAGAATTGCAGAAATGAAGGTCTTAAGGTCTATTACTGGACAACCTCTCAGAGATCAAACCCGTAATACTACAATTAGAGATACGCCTGAAATAGAGGATATTGTATGATGGAGCAGATCCAGACAAAGATTTTGGAGGGACATGTGAACAGAATGAGCAGTGACAGACTTGTGTGCACTGCAGTCAATAAAATCCCATTTGGACCTCATCATCTCAGGAAAATAACTAGTTTTCTGTAACATAGATCTTACGATCTCTTAAATGATGAGAAGAAGAAGAACAAAATCCATAATTATAAATTATTAATTGTTTTTTTAATTATTTTTTTAAAAATAAATATTTGCGTGCTTATGATTTACCCAAATGTTTAATTTTGAGGGCCATTTTTAACGAGTTGAAAATAACTTACTATTAAAAAATGGAAATTAAGTTGGGGTAGAGTGGGATTCGAACCACGGACCTTTGATCCGTGAGTCCGAGACACTAGCCACAGGACCACAACCCGATTCCGTTTTGATTTATTAGGTTATTTTTAACTGCCTTGTTGTCATCTCAGAACAGTCTAAGGTCCAATAGGATTAGAAATTGATTAATTTTATGTTAAGTGTACTTATGTAAAGCATTGTGAATGTAAAAATAATACAATTTGTGCAGTGTACGCTTTGTAAAATAATAATCCACTTTGAATATGACGTACCAAAAAGGATTGTAAAGCATTGCAATTATTGTTCATTGGGTATTCTGAATAATTTTGTTCATTTGGTAACGACATTATTTCAAATCAGTTAGACTGGAACAAAAGGCGACATGCGATTGCATGGACAAAACGGAATTCTATGCTTTTTGTAAATCTCATTTACAATTTTGCTTTGTTAGGCTTGTGCAAATGCACATTTTAGTTTTTTTGTGAATATTTTAAATCATGATTCGGAAAATTAATTAACTAGAGGGAAACTGAAATTGTTAAAAATAAATATAAGTAAACATATTGCAACAGAGATAAATAACATTTAAGAGAAGGCAATATAGAAGTCTAGGCATTTACAGGGCTTATGACCTGTCATTGGCTGGTTTAAGTGGCCACTCTACACACTGTGTAACATTCACCATTCTGCCCATATTTGGGCATATAGATGCCTTCAATTCTTTTATCTGTTTATGTTTGTGAAGTTAAAGAGCTAAAACCTTTATTTATGCTGGTGAGATTCATCTAATTGAATTATTTCACCTACATACTAGGCAACGCCTGGAATTTTTTTTTCAATTACTATACTTCTTTATGGACCAGGTGGATGTATCAACAATATTTTGAGTTTGTCCAAATTTTTGTAGACAAGTACTGGATTTAACTTCCTGGGGAGCTGTTTATATTAACATATTACAAAAGAAATGAAGAACATTTTAGAGAATACAATATAGAAGTTTAGTTTCAAACATTCTTTTTCATGCAATTTTTTCTCTGTTTTTGATGTGTATTATCTCATATTTTTTTGAAATGAATTTATCAAATATCTCTGTGTACCATAAACTATATTATTGACTTAAATATACTTACTGTAAACTAATTTATATTATTTGTTTTTAATATTAATTTTATAAAACCTTTTTTTTGTTTAAATTCTTTACAAGTTATTTAAAATTAGATTTTTAGTTCTAACATTTTGTTTATATCCATATATTTTTTCTTTTTACTATGCAAAGTTTCACTTTTTATTTTGAATTGCAGCATGCTTTTTTTGTTTCTACATGTATACAAAAAAGTGTTCACTTTTAAGATGAATACTTACTATGTTTGTACTTACGTGTATATTTTTTGTAAATTGCGTATTGTAAAATTAAATTAATAAAAATAAATAAATAAAATATTTTAATGCATGCATTTATTTCTAAAAACCTTTTGTATGCTGAGATATTATTTTATTCTTTTTTTCTTTTTTCTTCATAGAACAACTGAAGTCTGTGCACCGACGCAATGCACTAAGCACCATTGGTAGCAAATAAAAGAAGAAGAAGAATAATATTTTTCTATATTTTCAGTCATATGTAATAAAAATCCAGTTTTTTGTTTTATTTAGATTTTTTTAATGGGCATACTTCAAAAAAGTGCTTTGAGTGCTGTTTTAAGACTAAATGTTTGTGACGCGCCGAAGGTAGTATAATTATTTTTCCGCCCTTTGGTGAAATTGGATTCATTTTTCAGGTGATTAGAAACCGTTCCACCTGAATCATAGGTTCTTAAACTTTTTTGGGCCGCAGCCCACTTTACAAGACACACATTTTAACGGCCCCACTTATAACGATTCGCATTTAATTTGTTTAATATTTTCGACAAAAACCGTATCAAGTTTTTAGATTAGTTCAGTGCTGAGTTTGATTTAATTATTGTTTTACATACATTCCACTAACCATACATATAGTTTTAAATGGATCGATAAAGTTATTAGAACAATCATAGTAATCAATTAATAAAATAGTACAAAACAATTATTAATAGTATTATATTATAAGTTATACATACTTCAATGTATAGATTGTATAAATATAAATAGTAAAATGAGAAATTAACGTTTAAAAGCTTATTAATATACGATAAAATAGGAGCTCTTTTGTGGCCTATTTTAATGAATTTTTGTTATCAATTTTATTTATATCTTGAGGTGGAAATTGAAGATTTTGGAGCAAACAGCCTGTAAAACCGATAGCCATAAAAATTATTCAGTTTAAAAATTGTAAATGTTTTATTTCTAACTTATCTAGAGTAATTTACATTATCACAGCATAGTTGTCGTTAAGTCGCCTTAATTACTTACTACACACATTTCGATAAAACCAAGCCCATTTGTGAGCATTTCAAAATTGTAAGGTAGTATAACATTATGCAAAATTTAATAAATTGATTGAAATATGAGTAAATAAAATTAGAAAAAGAGATTTCATAAGTAAAAATCACACTAGAATAATTTAAACACATTTAAAGAGAATCTCCCCACCTCCTTTTAAATCCTGATCAACAACGTAAAAAGTTAAAATTAGCTTTCTGATTTGGATGATATTTGCAACCAACCTATTTCACCATTAATACTAAATCAATCTTTCGACTTGTTAATCAAAACGTTCGTTTGGCAACGTATCCGCGAAAAGCTCTGATTGGTAAAATCTATGCATTTGTTGTCGAAAATTGCGCATCTTTCAAAATCCACATTCCTACGCACACCTAATAACTCCATCATTCCTCAGTTGATACGTTCAATTTTATTGGTTTTTATAAGTTTTAAATATATCGGAGCATTTTATGTGTTATTAAAAATGAGAATCAATAATTAAGGTTACTTTTTGCGGCCTTTAAGTTTCTTTCACGGCTCGCCATTGTATTAATAGTTATTATTTTTCTTTCAGTATTTTCTCTTTAGCTTTTCCAATTTCTTAATATTAAATATAATAAAAACAATAGTTTATCCGAAGTTAAGTTTATTTTAGATACATATGTCAGTATGCATAAGAAAGGAACAAATTTTACCAGGAATTAATTTATGATATAAGTTAATTACTGCCGTTATTAACTGTCAAAACTCGAAACACAATTTTAGATACAACGCTGGGTTGCAAACGCTTACGAAATCGTGTGGAGATAACGTTTTCTTAGACAAGCTCCATCGAGTTCAATTGTTCTTAGTTCATACAATACCAACCTAATTTAATATAAAATATTGGATTCTCCCTTAATTATTTCGATTACAAACGGTTTTCAACGATATGAAAATTTGAACAGAGCTGTCATAATGATAACGCGAGCGACGTCATTTTTAAATGTGATTTAAACAGAGGAAATACCTCTAGTTAACTTTAGCGGTGATTTAAATGAGATTTACATTTTTTTTTGCTAGCTATAATAGCTAGCTAATATAAGAGATGATGAATACAATTTTCAAACTGAAATTCTATTTAGCGGGACATATAATTTAATAAGGTTTTACAAGGGGATAGTGAAATACCCTCTTAGAATAATAGTAAATTGTTTATAACTTATGCAGTAAATATACAAAGCCTTCTGAACGTCCTTTTAATGCTTCTGAACCGACTATCGCCCTCCTTTAAGTCCTTAACGCTTACTAGAAGGCGGGGCAGTACTACCCACTTTGAGAAACTACGGTCTAAAGGAAATAGCCTCGAGTGCAACTTAATTGTCAGATGTCTCTCCCATCACCACTCATTCTACCCCACTGTGTACCGGGTCATTAAAATGCTTGGAAATTATTCATAAATCTCATTACTCAAGGAATATGAAATGGGCTGGTTTAATCAATCTAATATTCATCTATTTTGCGTAGAGTTTGTAAAAACGTACTTTTAAAATATTTCATTTTAATTTTATCTTAGTTAACGGCCATTGGGTTTGGTAAATTGAGTTAGGAGAGCAAGTTTTCATATTTGTTTACAAATATACCTTTGAAAATAAAATTTTCAAATTTCTTGAAATTCTCAAAATAACAAAATAAATCATTCAGCATGTAGATGTGAAAAACGTAATACCGATGATCGGCCCGGCCTGGTAAGGTTAAGTGATCACTTTATATACTGTGTAAATTTTCTCACATGTTACATATATATCAGGGGCGTGCGGTGGGGTTTTAGATTAGAAAAGCAGTCACTTGTTACTAGGTACATAGGTGAAATATATGCCTACTACTAATACAGTAATTTGAATTAAGTGCTTTGAAATAAAGTAAAAATAAATTTATGATATAATTTTACCATGAAAGCGTTATATTTCATGATTTATTATTATAATACCACCGTGTCAGCTGATTTAAGTGGTGTTATAAAATAATCACAATATGTGAAGAATTAACATTGAATGTTATAATTGCTTCCAGAGAGCTACTAAAGATATCAATTTGCGCATGTGCTGACTTAAGAATTCAGTATTGAGCGACCACCCCATAGTAACCAACAGATTTACGCAGTTCCTTACTTCAGAATTAGACAGAGCGCAGTGAATTTTACTTCAGTTTACGCAGGTGAAAAGTTGTGTGTGCGCTTGTCATAATGTTTTTTTTTTAAAGTTTATTTTTTAGGGAAGCATTGGTTCCATCCGATCTACGGACGGACCGCGCATGATATATATATATATATAAATATTTATTATGAGCTGATATATATTACATGATATATATATATAATTATATATAACACGCTCGTGTAAGAATGCCATATGTTGATATTTTTTTGTATAGTCGCTGGAGTAGGATTTTTTATTTTTATTTATTTATTCAAAACTGTATATGCATATACAATTTAAATACCTACTAGCGAACGCGACAGACGTTGTCCTGCCCGAATGTTGGCTTGCCTGCTATTAGCTTGGAAAAAGACTTTTAATTAAAAAGTATGTACCTAAGTACTTGTTAATGTTTGAATTCCAAAACTAAATTTTTTTAATATTCAAATATTAAATTTAAGTAGGTACGTTGGTACTTGTTTATGGTTAAATTCCAAAACATAAAATAATTCCTTTTCAAATAAAGAACCCTTTTTGCAAATGTCAAACTCGGCTTTTCTCACCAATAAGGGTGCGTTTTATTCATGAATGCAATTTTCAAAAATGTTTTAAATGTGAGTTAATATTATTTTAGTTTTACCAAAAATCCATTAAAAATAAATAATTGGGAAGAAATTATAAGGAATGTAGGGAAAGAATTGGGATCCATTAAAAGCAAATGTTGCTTGTAAACATTCAAACGTTATACAAGTGCAAGCAGGGGTTGTAAATCATAATTTTATATAATTATGGGAATAAAAGAGTTCAAATTAGTATGAATTTATATGGTTTGTTTGAATTTATGTAAGTAATAAATTTTATGAAGTTTTAGAGTTAAAATGTATTTGAATAATATATATTTAAATTTTACTAAAACTAAAACAGGGGGTGCCGGCTGCGCCGGTTAGTTTGCAATATTTCAGTAAGCGTACTTTACCTTCCATAATACAAACATGATAAAAATACGCGGTAATTGAAGTGCAAAGCAGTTCCCTATGCATCAATGGACGCGAAAATGATTAAACGTTTTTGTTACTTTATAATAATTCAATATGTGAGCAAGTAATTGATTTATTTCGGCATTCCTAATTTTTATTATTCCAAACGATTATTTCAACCCCCATAAAATAAATAACTATTTTTTTAGATTAAAACTTAAATAATCTTAAAAGATCCATCCTATTTCCACCACGTCAGGGATTTGAGATGAAATGTGACGGGAAAATTGAAAATTTCACGGTGTTTTAGTTAAAAATTGCATATTGCTTTACATCCAAGTGACAGCAAGATGGTAGCAAAAATGGGTTACCAGTAAATACTGGGTTAATACATCATATACGGAAATTAGTAAATAATTTCTTCTGGGAAAATGGATGAGTTTATATGACCCAATTCCTAGATTAAAATTGAGCACATACGTATTTTTACATTAGGTATTTTATATTTATATTACAATAGGAATGACGTGCTAAAAATAAAAAATAAAAAGAAATGAAATTCCATTAAAATGTACATTTACACCATACCATATGAACTGCATATTTTAGTAACCTACCGTCTCGTGAGACTTGTTGCACATTATTTATTTTTAATTCAATATGAACGAATTTAACTAAAACCATAAAATTTGTTTTTCAGAATAAGACTTTGTAATAACACATCATCATCATAATTCCCTTTCCGCACCTAATGGTGCATAGGGCACTGCATTGGTGCACCAATCCCATCGTATCTTGATATTTTTTTGTTACATGAAGGCAAGATAATCATTCTTACTCTTCAGGTACCAGGGATTATAAAATATTCTGGTGTGAAAATAACCTTTCAAATTAATATTTCATATCAACCATATCGGGAATCGAACCCGACACTTCTTGTAAGATAATAATAAATAAATATTTAAAGATAATAAATATTTTGAATGCATAAGCCTTTTTTTAACAATTAGATTTCTTTTCTTTCTTTGATATTGCCGGGAAAAGTGTGAATGGGAACTTATATGACCTTGGAAAATATTTTTTTGTCGCAAGACTCAAAACTGGCAGTTCAGGAGGTGCGGTGCCGACCCTGAGCGAACCAGCGACCGGGAGCGAAATATGGACTTGGAAAAACAGGGATGAAAGAGAGCTGATCGCTGTCGAAATGCAATCTCTCAGGCGAATGTATGGTAAAACTTTGCACGATAGATGCACAAATGGGATCTACGTTCAAGGCGCAAGGAAGAAATGTGGTAGTGTGTTGTGACTTTTTATTTTCTTCCGGACCGCGTCAAAATACATTACCGCATTTCTTCCGTGCACCTCAAACGTAGACCCCACCCGAATTATGAATTCAATGGAAAGTGAGATTTCACGTAATTTTGTGCATGCGACGTTTATTTATTTATTATTTTTATGCTAGTTTTTCTGTTGTTCATGAATGATTCGTGTTTGTAAATGCCAATATTCAGTTCTATAAAAAGTTTTTCATCTCTTTTGTAATATTCATATATAATGTTGAAATGTAATGCACCATTTAGCTTCTTTATTTGAAGAAATAAAATCATATTAAATTATCAACAACGCGATTTAATTATACAACCAGGATCGAAGTAAGTAAAGGCGAACTATATGTTTGATAAATGTTATGTGGAAGTAGAGTTAACAGGGTATTTTAAATACGTGTGCTGTTTAAAAAAAATATTTTTTTTTTCTCGTGTGATACAAATCCCCACGGTGACATTTAAGCTACGGTGAAAGAATTCTGGCATAATGGTAAAGCTACCATGATACAAGTATTCAAATAATACAGCCAGCATACCCTTTGTTTATATTTGTCATGAATATGAATCTTAACGTTCCTGACATCGTATTTTAAAATCTAAAATAAATGAAACTATTTTATAGACAAAACAAGTGGAATGTTTTCACACGAAAATAATATTAAAAATGTATTCACAGTTTTTATTACATAATCACGTATTTATTATTTGAAATTACAGATAAGGAAAGCTTGAAAAAACAATTAACTATTCTATTAAACGAATCAGTTATACAATAATTAAAAAAAAAAACGATTTTCAATTATGTTACTCATTTTAATTTTAAACATGCTTGAGGTTGCAGGTTCGATTCCTGGATGGGTCATGGTGAAATATTTATTTTAATATTTCGCTGTCCCTAGGCTAGCACATTAAAAAAAATTTTTTTTGTTATAATTGTTTATTTGCATTTTACAATAAGTATACATATACATACATGCGTGCAAAATTTCAACTCTTATCAGTTCATGGTTTACCTCTTCGTTCTAATTCTCAAGACACTCACTTAATACCCATCCACAATTCCTCTTTCTTCTCTAACTCATATAGTGTCCATGCGGCTCGACTGTGGAATCATCTCCCACCCACCATCAAAGATGTTACTACATTAAATCACGTCTGAATAAACATCTCTTTTCTCTTCCTTAATCTCTACTCCTTTCCTTTTTCCTCTTTCGTCTTTTTTCCTTTTTCCCATTGAGTAATAGTTTTGATTTAAGGTAATTTATAAACAAATACGTTTATTTCTATTTTTATATACTTTTAGCTTTTTGATCTTTTTTTTGTATTGAATATGTTCTGTAACTTGAATTATAAAAATAAAACTTTTATTTTATTGGTTGGTTGGAAGAAATTGCCATTTGGCAATAAGCCCGCCAATGTACAAATAACAGTATGTACAAAAAGGTAAATAAATAAATACATAAAAAAAAACAACCCACAAAGGTATGGCCTGTTTGTGGGTATATATTTAATGTATTTTCAATTGAAATAAAGTCTACTGGAAGAATACGATAGATATCAAAAAGTTAAAAATGAATGCAAATATTTAGATTAGATCACAATTTTTTTGTCACTAAAAATGAAAGAATTATAAAAAAAGAATAAAAAAATCTAAATTTGCTTTTTTTTTATCCATAATTTTTACATAAATTTCAATCGAAACAAATTCTAATAATTAATATCTATATTGTCCTAATAAAATACAATAAACGGTTTTGGAGCTATGAAAAATTAGTGTCTTTGCCCGAGTCTGGATTTATAACGAGGTATTTCAAGTAAAATATTTAATCTTTGACTAGATCTATTAAAAGTTTTAGGAAATAAACGTTGGCGCATAAAAACATATTTTAAACATTGCTGGCAATAGATTTCTCGTAGCTTCAATAGCTCAGCTTCCTAAAATAATTGGTATTGTAAGACTGATCACCATATTTTCATGTAACAGATAATCGAAATATTCTGCATTTTTCTACCTACTCGTCATTCGAACATGAATGTCGAGCATTTTACAAGGAGGAAGTTTGACATCTGAAGTTACGATGTCACATTCGATTGTCAACGTCGAGTGCTTTGGGGCAATTTAGATAAAGTCGATTGTCTTCAATCGACTGCATCCGCATGGGTGGTTCAAGAATGCTGTCACTCTGTCATATTTTCCTAGGAATCGCTATGGCGAGTACATTCAATAAGCAGTTGTTCTGGCTGCGGAGCAGCGCAGGACTGAGATGCCTTTGCTGTAGTGACCGCCAACGTCGCGTCGGGGGACCTGACAAGGTACCGCGTGAAGAAGGGATGCTATCAAGATGGACAGATACACCAACAGTTATACTTAAACTCAAAGAATGACTGGTAGAAAGCTCAATAAACGCATAGACCTCCATCTTTTCTTCTCAAAGAGGTTCTGTATCTCTATTGAAGTATATGTAAATTAAATATGCACAAAGACACTACAATACAGTATACCTAAAATATTTAACATGTTACTAAACAATATAAAAAATAGTGAGTTAAATACGGGAGTGAGGCGTATGCTTAAATTATGGCTTATGGAAAAAGTTTTTTGAATTAATGATAGTTTTTATTATTTATCAATGTAATAGAATATGTTATGTTTTTCAAATATAATTATAATAAACGTAGATTAAGTACGAAAAATTAAAGCTACATATAAGAACCTGCTGACGAGTTGTATGCTTACAAATCAGCAGGACTTTAATTTTAAGACTTTTGCGTAAATGTTTTTGATAAATAAAAACAAAAAATAAATATCTTCACAATTAAACGTAATTACTTTTAAATTTTTTTTTTTTTTACAATAAAAATAAGTGATAGAACAGAGTTTTAAAAAAACATAATTACATAGCAATGAAATACATATTAATACTAAACAAAAAATCCCACAAAGGCATGGCCTGTTCGTGGGTATACAAGAAAATGTTATTGAATTTTTGCTCCTATAATAAATAATGGACAGTTATAATATTTTTGTGTAACACAAGAAAGAAAAATAAAATATTAATTTAACTTTAATTAACTTTAATTTTCTTTTTTTAAATATTTTAATTTTTTTAAGAAACGACAAATGTGTTAAATTTTGTTTCTGTCTTGAACTTATTGATTAATCTTACATCTAATAATTTCAATCAAGTCAATATTAACTTAAAGGATTTGCTCTACCAATGTTAAATACTAAATTCTCAAACAACTACGTATAAACCGTATAATTTCTTAACTCAATACATTTGAACGGCCAAGCGAGAATCAACATTTCTAATCTTTGATTGCTGAACGGATCACTAACATATTACAAGAGAGATGAATAACATTTTAGAGAAGGTAATATAGAAGTCTAGGCGTCCACATGACTTATAACCTGTCATCAGCTGGTTTAAGTGGCCACTTTACACACTGTGTAATATTCACTATTCTGCCCATATTTGTACATCTATATTCCTTTAATTCTTTCATCTTTTGATGTTTGTGAAGTTAAAGAGCCGAAACCTTTATTTATGCCGGTGAGATTCATTCAATTGCATTAATTTACTTTATTTTACAACGCCTAAAAAAATATACTTTTTTTTCAATTTCTATACTTTTTTATGGACCAGGTGTATTTAACAACAAAATTTGAGTTAGTCCAAAATTTTATAAATTTAGAATATTGAATTATTGAATGACGACCAGCCCTGTTGGGTTCTAAAATAAATAGATCGATTAGAATTTGTTACGTGAATCCATCAACATATTAATACATAGACGTGCTCTAGAGAATTATATTTGAAAAAGTAGTGACACAAAAACGTATCCATATTTACTGAGTTTGTTTTTTTTAAACCATGGCTGCATTCAACGATCATGTATATGTTACCAAAAATTAGAGGGTATTTATTTTTGGATATAAAAAGTTTTTTTATTTCAACGTTAACAATCAACATACTTTTTGGTAAATCCCAATCAGATTCTTTCATTTAATTCCTTATGAAGAAGTAGAGAAATTAAAAAAATAATCATTCAGGAGTTGCCTTGTATGTAGGTAAAATAATTCAATTAGATGAATCTCACCCGCATTAATTAAAGTTTCAGCTCTTTAACTTCACAAACATTAACAGATGAAAGAATTGAAGAAATATAGATGTTCAAATATGGGCAGAATGGCAAATGTTACACAGTGTGTAAAGTGGCCAATCAAACCAGCCAATGACAGGTCATAAATCCTGTGGACGCCTAGACTTCTACATTATCTTCTCTCAAATTTTCTTCATCTCTGTTGTAATATGTCAATATTAACTGCTTCCCAGGGAGTTTAATCCAGTCTTTGTCTACGAAAAATTGTACAAACTCAAAATATTGTTGATAAACGGATAACGTTAAAAAAAGTGCCTGAAAAGTCATTAACATATCTTGTTATTATTTGATATTAACAATGTATTGTAGTAGAAGCATTCGATATTTTTATATATCTGAAGAGTAGAAGTGGCACTAAGCGGCCGGGTTTTGAAGGAGCCGAAACAGACAAATGAACTGAGTAGCATCGAGTACATATGTGTTTTATTTATTTAATATCTATGCTGTCCAATAGTAGTCATCTCACGTAGCCTGTGGCCTAGTGCTGTAACTAATTTGTTTAGTAAATTCATTCGTATCGTATGAAAGGGAACGAGAGCGAAATATGGTCTTGATTGCGTTACAATGAGATGGATATACGACGAGCGAACGAACTCGCGAAACGAAATTGTGACAGAATAAGCCGGCTGACTGATCGTATAAATACAAATATGTCGTCTGTTTGAAGTTTTTGCCGCTAAAAAGTGAGTTTGTAACTGTAAATGTATTACTTTGTGACGCAACCTCTAGTGGTTTAAATATCCCGCTGCATTATTTAATACTATGAGAATATTTTTTTGTTTACAAATTCCAAAAACGCAATATTGGATTAACTACGGAGTGGTATATTTTTAGGTCATTTTAACTTATTAGCGAAAATTATGAAAGGATGGGCCTGCCTCTATTAGGGACACTTCTTCAAATTTCAAAAAAATCATCTAGAATATATTCATAATGGCTGCCCACGTACGAGCGGAACGCACATGTTCTTTTGTTTTGTCCTCCCCTTACGGGGGTGGTATTCGGATCCTCTGCCTCTGACCACCCAGGGAGTCCTTCTTTATCCAAAGTCGTTCCCTTATTGTAAATATCCGTGTTTTTACTTATGTTTTGTGTAAGTTATGTTTGTTATGTAACTATAGTTTTAAGAAAATGTTTTTGTATATTTGGATACGTTTATTTATATAAATTGTTTGTGAACATATTTTTTTGAATAAAAAAACAGAGGTATTGAGGGGATCCCGAGGGGTGGGGACGACGTGTTGGTCTCTGTCCATACGTCCTCCTCCCCCCTCCTTAATCTGCATAGAGTTTGTATTCATTAGGAATATTTATAATAACTTTCCTCTATGCGCAGCTGACAGAGAGTCCCCTAGGACTCTATTATAGCTGCGGGTGGATGGTGGGCTTAAGGGTCTCCCCTCAATGCCCAGGTACGCAAGGTTCCGAGTTCGATTTCTGGTATGAGCACAAAAAATAAACGTGAGTTTTTAAAGCCTGGGTGTTTTGCGCTATAATCCTCCACTGTAATTTGGCTTTCTGGCCTGTTGTTGTAGGGTAAAAAAAATCAAATCAAATTTTATTGTAAAAACATACGCTTTTTATTGTATAAGTACACCGGTAAAAATGTAAAAGTATTCTTAAATTCACAAAACGGCTTTACATTGAAACCTTAATAAAGCCATTGTACGTCCAAAGGAAACGTTGCGCTTTATACATACATAATACATTATACCTGTATAATATAATACGTACGAATGTACACTCGAGTTTATTGCTTAAGCTCAGATAGATCTTTTGCCGTAGTTTGCCTCGCATAGACGAGATGATATTCCATATATGAATGTTTATGCAATAATAAGTATCGTATTACACGCATATGGGTTCTTACTAAACTCTACCAAGGAAATTGAATATTCTAGATTTCCTGTGTAGTGGAAAAGCGTTGCAGAACTACGAATAAATCTAACAATGGAGAATACCTAGTAAATACAAGAGTATTTATAGATTTTCATAGCGACCACAATACTCTTACATTTAGATAAAGGGGCTTAACTTAGATACCAGTTACCAGAGCACTCTGAATCATGACAGATGACAGTAGACATAACCATAGAAAAACATAACAGCTGAACTCCCATACATCTTATTCAGGAATAAAGCAATGTGAACGGAGCCCTGGTTGAAATACATGTAAATGATTCTAATCATTATTATTTATATTTTTTGGCCATTCGGATATTTGAAGCACACCTTGGTTTAATTATTATTGGCGTAATTTTTTATATTTTTTTATGATGTCGGCTTCGTGGTGTAATGGTCAGTGCTTTTGCCTACCATGCGAGAGGTCTCGGGTTCGATATGAAATATTTATTTAATAGGGTGTTTTCACGCTAAAATATTTCACAGTCCCTGGACTGGTACCTGAAGCGTAAGACTGGTCTTACATTCAAGTAACATAAATGATCAAGATACGTTGCGATTGGTGTACTGATGCAGTGCCCTATGCACCATTAAATACGGATAGGGAATGATGTTATTGAATTTTTTATAATTTGTATTTTACCACGGGTCGGTTACAATTTTTCATAGGTGAAAATTTTGATGTTTAATTTCCAAATCACAATTAAATACGTAATCATAATATTATATTGTTTAAACAAAATAATCACTTATCGTGATATATTAGGTAAAATGATTTCCAAAATGTGTATAGTGCCACAAAAATATTTGTAATACTAATAACAATCTCTCACAGTTCAAATTGAATTTACTCTGTAATTTAGTTTGTAAAATGAAATTCACATTTCTGAAATTCGTTCTTAGATGAGATCAGTTACATTGTTTTCTAAATGTCAGTTTGACCACTACAACTATAGTTAACATTTCCAATAGACCAGTATAAAGGTACTTAATATAATGACTTTAAATTGTTTAGATTAATAAAACAATAAAACCTCTTTCAGTTGCCTTATAAAATTCACATTTTAATATTGGTTGATTAACGTAAACACCCAATATAATATTAAGTATTTATACATTTTTAGTAACGTTTCAAAGATTATACCAAACTGTTGATTTAATGCCAATTTAATTATTGTATTTAAAATGTTTGATTTAAGAATTGTTTAAATAGGCTGGGTTAGAATATGTACCGCTGTATTTTTTTAATTTGTTGCGTATCCGAAAAAAGCACAATAAAAAATATGATTTTTGGTTGATTGATATCAGTAGTCGCTACTCAGGGGTGACTTTGCGAAGTTACGAAATTCTTTTATAAAAAATTCATGGCGTAGCCGAGATACGAAATTGGGCGGTGTTTCAAAATAGAACAGTGTAGGTTGCCGCCTAGTTAAAATATTATGTTTCTAAATGTATAATTTATTTTTTTATACACTTATCGCTATTTTTATCTCTTATTATATTTAATCACTATTCCGTTTTTTAGATTATGTTTGTAGCACTCAATAATATCCGTTTTCAAATTATTCCATGTTCTTTTTTATTTTTCTTAATATTTTTATTGTACGAGTATAGTATATTTTCATTATTTCTTATAATTTTTTTTCCCTGTTAATTATTATGGCTTAAGACAGGTTTAGTATAAAAAGCTGTTACAAGTTTATGTAAAGTGTTACTTAATTTAAAATAATAATTTATTTGAAACCATTGTGTAGATTTTAGGAATCTAAATGTGCATTATTTGTTAGGTTTAAAGTGATTCTAAACGAAAATACGAAACTAATGATTCATATATTGCGCTTTCATATTTTTTTATTGAAAAATGCAATTTTTACGTTTATTTTCAATGGAAATTTTACAAAAATTGGTTTGCGGAAACTTTACACTATATTAATTGAAACAAATACCATGATAATATATAATATAGGTCCTTTTCACAAAATGATGTTCAAAACAAATAATAACATGTTATTTTTTGTTTTGTAATTATATTGTTATGATACTTGTTACAATCAATATAGTATAAAGTTTCCGCAAACCAAGTTTTGTAAAATTACCATTGAGAATAAACGAAAAATGTCATTTTTCATCAAACATATTAAAAGCGCCTTATATTTGTTTATTTATTGAGGCCCAATTACAGTGGTGAATTACATCACAGAACAGCCAGGCTTAAGAAAAATCACATTTTAATGTTTGTGTTCTCACCGGGAATCGAACCCGGAACCTTTCGTGTGTGAGTAAAGCGTCTTGACCTTTAAAGCACGGAGGCCGCCTCAATATGAATAATTAGTTTCGTATTTTCGTTTAGAATCACCTTAACGGGATTATAATTCAATGATCTTTATGGCGGCAATGCAGAACCGAACTCAAGTCCTATATTGTCTATTTCCGTAAAAGGGAAGAGGGTTGTTCTACTAATACACTAACGAGTAGAGCTGGGAGGCGTGCATGGGTCGGGGCTCGGCCTGGGCTGCTCCTTCCCCGTCGTGGTGTATTATTTAGGACGCTGCCCCGGTATGTAAGATTGGGTTTTCATATTGCGTGGTTAATGATGTTGGTTGATAGGTTCGTTGAGATATTGGTTGATAGGTCTTGACAAGGATGATGCCAGATTTTGAATAGACTGTTGCTAGGTTTTCGTCTTGAATGGAGTGGTGCTAGAAATAGAGCAAACTTACGAATAATGAATTTCTTTTGGGCTTAAAAGGTTTAAATTGTGGCTGGTACAGGGGTGATAACGGTTCTGGTTCTCCCGAACGGACTTGTTTCTTCCGGTTTACGAGCATACCTAATTACCGTCAGGATTGAGAAAATTAGATTAAGGGTGACATATAAGTTGAGAGTATATGCTTAAGTTGCTCTGACGACGATAGGGGCATTGAAAGCAGAAAATGTAAAATCATTTAAAAAAAACATATCTTTTAAAAAACAAAGAATTTTTGAGAAAAAAATTGATTAGATTTCCAATCTTCTATTTTTTTCGATGGTTTAAACTTCAGGATAATCAAGTATTAAAAAAAATACCGTCTTGAAGTTGCCATTAAATGTAAACAGTATGTAAAATTATTAACCATTTAAATTTAGTTTTGTTTTTTTTATTATTGTTGTTCATAATATGTATTAGTTTATTAACTATCAATTATTTTGTACGTTTATCTGAATAAATACATTACATAGTTTGATGATATTAAGAAAACGGCTTTTAAAACAAATTGATCACATATATTGTCGACTTTAGATTGAAAAAATAAATCTAGATTCCAGTAAGAAACCATTGATATTAGCCGACTAAGTACGAGTACGTGCTTAAACTTTTCGTTTTTATTGGTTTACACGTTTGTTATAAATATTTATTTTCAGGGATAATAAACACAAAAAAATAAATTATTGCTTCAATTTTCTTAATGTGATTCTTCTCTTACATTTCTTAAATACTGAATTTATTAAATAATCATGTGAACTAAGGACTATGATTAAAAACTCTGGTATAATTTACTGTTAGCTAATAAAAAAAAAACGTTTTGTCATTTTTGTTTGAAGACAGTTGTCAGCAATTGCCGACCTTAAAGTTAAATCTTACTGAAATCTTACTGTCAATAGGTGGTATTTTATTGGTTAAGAAGTACTAAATTAGATAAATTTATAACATTTTAATAAAAAAAACGTTTTAATATCAAAAACAGTTCGAACAACTTGCATGAATATATTTAAAATGCTCGAATAACAGTTTCTATAGAAAAAATATCGGTACCCGACGCTGATAAACTAACTCAGTGCATTATTTTGCTGACAGATATTCAGCACCATGGTAAATTGCAAAATTTAACAAAAATGGTTAAACAATTTTATTTTCTACAATTAACATCAAATATTTATTTCAATAAATACTAACAGCAAGATTTAGAAGATCACTTCCAAAAAACACAACCAATACCATCGAATTCTAAATTGGCACTGCAGCAGGCAAAAAAACTCTCCATAATACGACTATGCTGCACTCTGGTGCTAGACTACACGCATTATATTTATCACAAAAAGTGTATCTATGAGTTAAATAACTCCATAAAACTCAGATGTTAAAAAATCATATTTTATTATTAAAATTAAAGAGTCCCGAAAAACTGGGTAGTGCCGGTGAATTACATACATTACTCTGTAATGCAATGGGCATTATTTCCGCTTATAATAAATGTATGCCGGTACATGATTTTATGTTAATTTGTATATGTAATTCTGTATATATGTACAATCGTGTTGTCACGTAAAACTGATTAAATCAGTATATTTTAGTCAATCATCATATTTTATATATGTCATCATCACGTCAGGGTCACCATTTATATATTTGTTGTTTAGCGTGTTAAGGCGGTTCATCCAGCCAAACACAATTTCATTTTCGTTTTAAGACGGTAGTGAGTTTTAAAAAGAGACAGCAATATATTTGTCCGTGCGCGCGGGTGAGTCAAGCTTGGGTAAAGTTAAATACAGTATGCCCGCTAAGTACCCGCAAAAATGAGATTTTTTTTACCTGCATGGTCATGAATTTGAATTTGAGTTCCAATAGTTCCTTTTGAAAACTATAATTACTTTTGCAAGATAAATAATATGTATTATGTTACAGTACGGACTCACGGCTCAATTTATTTATTATATTTGGATTATTTGTATACTATGTGGAAATCTGTTATTGGTTCTGAGTTTATACACTATATCTGTTTGTTTACTAAAAATATGTATGTAGAACTGTTGATTTCCCTAATAAAATAAAAATAAAATAAAATAAAAAATAAATAAATAAAATAAATTTGTACTCACCTATCATTTATTTTCGTATAAACTATTTTTTTTACATCGTTTTTGGTATATTATTTATTCCTTAGTCTTAATATATCAATGTGGTGGATACGATTTAATGCATAAAAAGTATACAAAAAAAACAATATTTTATCATCAATAAATATTTTATTATTTATCCAGATACATATCCAATTACATTAACAAATATATTATTGTTGATAAAAAAGAAAGTGAAAAATACCATTTAATTATTAATAAAAGCACACATATTCTATCTAATACTTAACATATTTTTTGTTAAAGCTACACTTTATTCACAAACAAGATAATAAAAGTAAAATATAATATACTTGTTGTGTCTTTAAAAAAAAAAAACATTTATTGAAGTCAAAACACCGAAATTTGCTAAAAACCCTAAATCAATTATTCTTCGTCCACTAATACTAAAATGAGTATTGTCGTCTTCTTTTTTTTTTTACGTCCAAACAATATCCAACATCTCCTTCAAGTATTGTTTCAGATACCTGTTGAAAAAAAAAAAATATATATGGTATTTGCAATATCCAACAGTGCACAAGACAATAAAATAGGAAACATTATATTATTATGTTCAAATTTTATTAACATAATTGAGTTTTCTGAGAAAAGAACCCTTAATGAGGAATGCAATTAGCTGTGGTTTTAATATGTATTTTCAATCAAAAAAATCCGAGTTTGACTCAAATAAATATGTAATTCCAAGAATCAACAGTGCTTATCATGGAGTGTGCATAAATGTTTCGGTGAATTCTATTTTTAATAAGCTAGTGATAATTTACTCAGTAGGTATATAAATGAAATGATTTATTTCATTGTTTGGTAATATTATTACTAAAAAAAAACTAAAACCAGCACTATATCCAGAATGTAAAGCTGAGATAAGCTTTGTAGAACAAAATAAAAAAAAGTCTTTTATGATGGTGTGCCAAGACAGAGAGGTATAGCGTTCTATTCTCTCTGCCTACCCCTTTGGAGAAATGGCGTGATGTTTAGTTATTTAGTTAGTTATTGAGCATAGCATAAATATGATGCGAGTATGCCTAAATTTATAAGTACAACAAGTGCTTGAAAGCGGACATATGAATTATTCTCGTGAAGATATATGATGCCAGGATAGATTGGTGTGGCGTTCTACCTTCTCTGCCTATCCCTTTATAGAAATGCCGTAATGACTAGTTACTAGTTAGTTGTTTATAATTAATTATATTAGGTAATTAAATTTATGACAATACATACGGTTGAATGAAGAGTATCGCAATTGTAATTTTCTCCATCATCAGCTTCATTTAAACTACTGGAAACAATATGCTTGTCTGTAGAAGATCTTTGGGCAGCCAATTCCCTTTTCCTGAAACACGTTTATTGTTTAGGTGGGTAGAGGTATATTTATATTTTTTTTAAATGCACTAACAATCAACATAACATCAAGTATCCATCAAAGATGTTGCTACATTATCTCTGTTTAAATCACGTCGGAAGAAAAATCTCTTTTCTACTCCTTAATCTCTCCTCCTTCCCTCTTTTTTTCATTTTTCCCATTGAGTAATAGTTTTGATCTAAGGTAATTTATAAACAAATACGTTTATTTCTATTTTTATATGTTCTGTAACTTGAATAAAAAAAATAAAACTATTATTTTATTGGTTGGTTGGAAAAAATTGCCATTTGGCAATAAGCCCGCCAATGTACAAATAACATTATGTACAAAACGTTAAATAAATAAATATTTATTGGATAATTCAAGGCCTCAGAAAACAAATCAATCAGTTGGTAATGTCGTTTCAGTTTCTATGAAGCTCTGCGCCTCATATATAATATGCTAAAGAATACTCGATTCCGAAACACACTGTAGTTATACATGCGAAAATATAAAAAAAAATCTTACCTATTTCTTTCTTCATTTATCTTGTCAAATCTTTTGGTCTTGTTACGACATTTATGTTTTCTTGTAAAACCTTTAGCTTTAATTGTTTTGGAACCCATTTTTAATTCAAAAACTTTAAAAAATCACAGAAGAAACGTCCCGAAAAATCCGACACAGAAAACACGTCCGTACTCGGTGAACGCCCGAGAGAACTGATACCAAACTGTACGTTTTATGTATGATTGATTCTCAATGAAAATACATGATTTTATAATATTAATTACATTTATATTTCAGCATTTTTTGAAAAATAAAAAATATATGTAACTAGAAAAATGTGTGTTGTATAGAGAAATGTAAAAAAAAAAACAATTTTAAAAGTAATATACATAAGAAAGAGCCATTTAGTTTCAACAATTTAACCCAAAATGGACTCTGAAAGAATTGTATTTTACGAAAATTATATGCTTTTTTTCCAAAAACTAACTCATCATCGGCTTAGATAAATAAAAGATCTTTCAATAACTACAATAAAAAATTTTACAATATATTATCTAAATATAGATAATTTGTGTTGAAAATGTTGAAAAAAACGAAAAGTGCACTTTTCCTTGCAATTTTTTAGTCAAATAAAATTTTAAAAAAACATTTTTACTTCATCAGTTTACTAGATAAATGTTTAATATTTTATGTGGTTTTAAAAAAAAGTTGTTATACTTATTATTAGACTCTAAATTTTAGTTTGAAAACTGCCTTTTTTTGCTCCGCGCTGGATGGATCGCCTTAACTAACTGATCAAATGACTTGGGATTGAAGAGATGATAGTAAACTAGGTGTTTATCATGCGCGATCCGCTCATAGAACGCATGGAATCATTGGTTTTCCTAAATATAGCCAAATAATGTTTATAAAATTTCATGTTTAATAAATTAATTATCAGTCATAATACCTAACATTTAGATTACTATAAACAAATAATGATTTTATTTATAATCGCAATAAATTGCGGAAGAATTTTACAATCGCTTTATAAAAAAATTGTTAAAAGGTAACGCAACCCACTAACACATCCGTTCACCAGTGCTGTCAAGCGCGCACTGATCGGCGAGTACTTGCTACCGGCTGGCTGGGTATCGTAAATTCGAAATTCCGTTTCAGCACCGTAGCAGTCCGGGCGCAGGCGCAAACTTCAATTCTCACTAGACAACGGAAGCAATCGAAACACACTAATACGTTTTTCGCCATGTAGTTTAGATGCGATGAGAACGTAACGCCGCGCCGCGCCGCGCAGCAGATGCAATTTTGGCATTTTGACGCTGAATAAAATATTATAATTATTATTTTGTGGTGGAATAGGAATACAAAATAAAATTTAGAATGTAATTCAAACATTATATCAAAATAATGTTGATTTATTTTAAGAAAAAAGTTTATAATCTACTACAAATTTTGATTTTTCGGGTTCAAATAATGACCAATTTTTGTTCGTTGAAAAGTCATGTTTTTTAACAAGATAATATCAATTTTGGTTTCACTGCATTTTAGTCAAATAAAATATAACGCCACGAAATACTCGCAGTTATTTACTATAGTATATGTATATAGTGACGTTGGTTGATTTGTTATTTAAATTTATTAATAGATATGTGAAAGTAATGCTATTATTTCTAATCATAGATGTGTTTAGTTTGTCTTTAATTTCTTAAGGGTAGTGTATATTATAATGTACGTATTACTCATATACTAATTGTTTCCCTAATTAAAACCCCACCGCACGCCCTTGGTGTTTATATATAAGTATTTATTAACAATGTGACACAACAACTCCGTATATTAATCAGAAGGAATTTACAATAATCGATACAGGGAAAACAGCCCCATGGGGTCACGGCAATCGATGCGTGGAGAATGGCACGAGCTGTCAAAGCTCTCGTGTGAAGTAGTCTTCGCACCAGCGCAGCGTGGCGTTGCTAACTGAAGAGCCCTTCCGTGTTAGCAGCCTGACAGTATTCATTATGATGCGTTCTGTCCCCCACAGTACTGTCAATCTTTGTACTTACGAGAAAACAAATTTCAATAAAAGTTTTTTTTTATTTAACCTCAATCACAATATAAATGTAGGTAAATATTTGCATATGATGAATAAAAAATAAGTTAATAAATAAGTAAATATAATCGCTTACGGACTTTTCTATGCATACCGATTTCGAGACGCACCTGACTCCTTGTTAGGACATAATATTAGATGTTAAAGGAAGGTAAGTGTTCTCAAATTAACGAAAACGTTGTTGTTAGCTTCTAATAACACGTGTGCAATGTAAGTCGGTGTTATATTTTTATGCAACTTTTTATTTTATTTATTTAAAACTTCAAGTACAAAGAATTAGTATTTTAGCGGACTTTTTGCTAAAAACAATATCTTCCAGCCAACCAAACTAACCAACTACTATGGTAACGGTGATTTAAAAGCCGGATTTTTATGCGAGTGTAATTAAGTTGGGTGGGACGAAAAGACGGGTACGTCTCGAAACCGGTAGAGATAGAAAAGACGGTAAGTGGTTATAACATATATGAACTAAAGTTTCAAGATTGAGGTTAATTTTTTTCCCAAAATGAAATAAGGTTGGTTCTAGGGTTTCGTAAGCGGATACCGAGGAAAATTGTCAATCTCGATCCCGGGAAATTTTTGTCGGGAATTTTTCACTTTTGGGAAAAAACATCAACCCATCAAAAACTGACATAATCAGACAAGCAGTCAGTATTTCGACAGATATTTCCGTTACAGACACAATTGGCTTCCGACAGTTCCAAAAATGAGCTTAATTTAGAGGTATTTTTTTAAATGTTGAATTTTTTTTTTAAATGAAGTAAAAAAAGCTATAAGTAGAGGGAAGTTCCAAAAACGCTACAAAGTTTATTAAAATTAATAAAGAATATTCAATTATTTGAGACCTCCGGAAAATGATCTCTGAATTTGGAGTTAATTTACAAAGCTTTATTATTTGTAAAACCAACTTCCACAAAGTGATTTTTTTTATTAGTGGGCAATTTTGGTACTAGCATTAGAAACTACCTTAACAAGTTTGAAGACTTTATTCTTTTAAGAGGGGGTCAGTGCTATAATATGTATAAGTTCCTGACGTCACTGCGACATGTGAATATCTAATGCGACGGGTTGTCTAAAGACTAATTTGGCTAAATAATAAGCAAACGATTTAGAAGACTTTTATTTAAGTTTTTGTATGTTTTAAGTGATTGAAAAAATATATAATATTATTTTTGGTATGTGTATATATATTTACATATTTATACACACACAATTCTGGGTTTTATCCCAAGGGGGAGTAGGTATATATTTTTATTTATATCACTACAGAGATGGGTAGAATTTTTTTGTTTCAAGATTATGGATATTCGAGCGTTTACAGAGCTTATGACCTGTCATAGGTTGGGTTCAAGTGGCCACTTTTATGTAGGTACTCTACAACATTCCCCATTCCGCTTATTAGCGAATATCCATATCGGTGACATTTTTGGTTTTTGTATATATGTCATGAAACAAGGAAAGCTTTCGCTAGCGCGTTTGGAGCGCCCTGTAAACGCTCGAATATCCATAATCTTGAAACAAAAAATTCTACCCATCTCTGTAGTGATTTAAAAAGAAAAAATATATGTTCATTCAAACGGTTGTTTAAAAAAAAAAAAATTCCATCTATACGACCTTTTGGCCATCTCGCCCCTCTTTTAAAGGTAATAATGCATTTTTATGATATATATTTTTATGTTTATAAATTTAAGAAAATTTTTTTGATCGGTTCCCGGGATGGTAAAAAGTCCGAAAATTGAGAAACCCTAGTTGGCACGTGTAGTTAAATTGCCGTAAGGTACCTAACAATATATTATTTAAGATATTATTTTTTTTAGTTTTAGTGGTGACACTATCGAGTTTAAAAAAAAAACTTTGTTCCAAAAACAGAAATTTTTTTAATGTTCGAAGCCTATGTAAAAACTAAAATATGTTATATGCAACCATTATGGGGAACAGGAAGTCAAAATGACATAAACAGACTACAAAGACAGCAAAGTAAAATATTGAAGTTAGTATATGACCTACCCTATCTAACAGCAACTAAAGAACTTTTAAAACAAACTACACAATTAAATGTAACTGAACTCTTTTAACTAGAATCCTTGAAATTTATTCATAAATTAGCCACTGATATAATTATTCGAAGATGAAGAATTCAAACTTGAGAAAAACTGTAGTAAACATGAACACAATACGAGAATATTAGAAAAATATTATAGACAACCTTCTAAAATAATAAAATATAAACCATGGACTGAAATTATACAATAAACTACAAAACTAAACAAAAGACTTACACAACCTTTATAAAAGGTATTAAAAATATTATTATTAACAGTAGAATGTGTTTTGTTAAATGTATGTAACCCGTAAAGAAAAATTTGAATAAAAAAATATTTTTTTTTTTACAGTAGGTAGATACTGATAAGTGTCAGTATGTACGTAGGTACATTATTTATGAAAAAAAAATGCTTTTTAAAAACATTTCCTATAAGTAGAAGTACGACTGTTAAGATCGAACGCGGGCAGTGACTTAAAAAGTCTAAATATAATAAAAAATGTTAATGTAAAATGAAATAAATAGAATCGAAAATAATTGATTTTTAAAATGAAAATAACTCAAATGTACTCGTATTTCATTTTGGTAACTTCTGTAACATCTATGACAAAGGAGTTTTTTATTTTCCTTTGAGCTTTACGCCGACTGAATTTGAATTTTGGTAGAGTATTTTATCACGTCAAACGTATATAGGTTACAACTTCATTAGCAATATACGTTTTATAAACTGCAAATTGGCAGTCCTATTACGTTTCGGTATGTGCCGTCGAAAAACTGTATGTTTGACATCTTTCAAATAAACGGAATGGCGATTGCACCAGCGCCAGCTTAATTGCAATTTTCTTGCATTAATTTCCTGGCATAT
The DNA here is from genome assembly GCF_059751315.1 of Micrasema longulum. Taxonomy (NCBI): domain Eukaryota; kingdom Metazoa; phylum Arthropoda; class Insecta; order Trichoptera; family Brachycentridae; genus Micrasema; species Micrasema longulum. Next base: position 175,106 of record NW_028277802.1, read on the forward strand.
ATGCCGTTTCGTGAATGGATCACGGCAGTAAAGCCTAGGAGCCGGGTTTGCTAACGCGATTAGCGCCCTTTTCGTAATGGGATTCCCCCTCTTCTGCTCTAAACCCCCGGCCCACACCTTCGCTAGCTCGCTCTGAGCTACTCTTTTCACAAATGCTAAACTAGTGAATAAAAATACAAATTCTTTCTTGGAAAAAAAGGACAGCCTTGCGCAGTATTGTTTGAATCAACATTTCGCACCCCCAGAAGTACGCTGTGGTATGTCTAAATCGGTTAGTTTTCAAGAGGAGAAAGCATTAAAAAAATATTAATGCTATCAACTTAATGTACATAAATTTAGAATCATAATAGCATCATAATAAATGCAGTGTTCTTCTCGATATGTTTCTCGATTGATTTCGAAGAACACTGATTTATATCTACCAAAAAATGTGAACCCCTGAGATATTGTTTATGAAATTTACGAAATTTGTTCTATTGGTCTGTACAAATTGGTTATGTTTGTTATGATTATTTTAGTTTATGTTGTTTATTGTGTTTATGAAAATGAGGATGATTATATTAATTACGTATTTTTATTATTATTATTATGTTAACTTTGTTAAATAACTAATTTAAGGTATGTGTCACTTTTTGTAAAATGTTTCCCTAAGCACGGGACACCTCAGTGAGGGAACATTATTCTGCAAAAAAATTAGAATACAAACAATGTAAAAGTATAAATGAATAAATAAATTAGCACAATACAGTTTATATTGTACCTAGAGCATAAACTATTAGGATATTGCAGCAATACCAACAAATTAATAATTTATGATTTATGCCATTCCTAATTTACTGCGTTATGTTTATTTTTATTTACCAAAATATGTTAAGTACTCGTATAACGCATCGCGTAGTATTATAATATAAAACAATAAAATTAATATAATTTTTAAAAACTGTGTTTTTTTATAATTTTATAGTTTTGCAATAGAACATCGTTATGTTTAATGTATATGTTTATGTTTATGAAAGGTATTTGTGCCAGGTAAACAAATAAAAATTTATTGGTAATGTTGTTATAAACGTACAGAAATAAACAAACAATAAATAAAAGAAGCCATTAGGTAAAAGGTCCATCTCACCATGTTACATTAGTAGGTCTTCTTACTGTTTTCTATCATGAACCATCAGCCATTGCGTAATGTTTTTTGTTAAAGGAATAAGTATTGATACTTTGTATTATATTCGTGGAATATATCCATAGTACAAAGTTTAAAAAAACTTTCAAGCGGAAAATCGCCGAAAAATGATGCTACCTTTAGTTTTGTATCAATGAAAAGTTACACCATATTTTTTACGTTTATCCGAACGGTTTTTACATGTTTTATGACACAACAAAGCATTTCGGTTTCAAATTAAATGTAAAGCTCATGCCAAAACCCGGCTGGCAGTTAAAGAACGAATAATTATGCGTAGGACAGGACTGAGTGTTTGGGCATGAGTTAACTTGGTTCGGCTTTCGGTTCTACCTGGTTTGACACGATCAAACATAATCGTCTCACGTTACCGTTTACTTTCGCCATATATAATTGTTTTACCATTATTTCATCATCCATTCGTTCTAAATGACAAAACCATCTTAGAGACGCTTTCTTAATTTTATCAATTGTATCTGACTCAGATTTACACTCTCGCCTAATTTCATCATTAATTACCCTGTCATACATTGATTTCCAACACATTCGTCTAAGAAATCGCATTTCAACCGCGTTCACTCGGCTTTCATATTTTCTTTGCCAGTTTCATGTTTCACTTCCATACATAAGTGTTGGGATTAAAACTATTTTGTACACTCCCAGTTTAGCTTCGAATGACATATCTTAATTAGCAATTACTGTGCTTGGTGGGCCGTTCATTTTGCTGCCCGCAATTTTCATTCATTCATCTTTCATCTCTTTCCATCGTTTTTTACTCTTCCATCTCTTAAAAATATGCTTCCTAGATACATATTTTTTTCTTCTTGTTCAAGACATTTGTTGTTAACATTTATTATGCAGTCAGTAATCTCATTTTCCCTTTCAAATACCATCACTCTTGACTTACTTTCATTCATCACCAATCCAGGCATACATCATACGTTTTAGAGACTATTTGTTGCAAATTCTCCTTGCTGCTTGCCAAAAGAACTGCATCATCAGCGTAAAACAAGCAGCTTACTGAAAAATTGTCAATTTTTGCTCCGATACTCATACCTTCTATCTATTTCATATAGTTTTCCATGTATGGATTAAACAACCATGGCGACATAACACATCTCTGTTTCACGTTATTTGAAATTGCAAACCAATTTATGAATCCCCCATTATCTCTTACACACGCTGAATTCTCTTCATAGAGAAATAATACAGTTCGTATAAGCTTATAGTTTACTCTATACTTTTCAAACACGCCCCACAATTTTATTCTATCCACTTTATAATACGCTTTTAGTAAATCAACAAATGCGCAGAACAGTTACTGACTTTTTTCCAAAAACTTTTCTGTTAACATTCGATGCCCAAAAATTTAATCCGTGCATAAACTCGTAAAAGATCATTGTACATCCCACACTTTATCTTTCGCCATCTTTCTTACTCTCTCAATTTTAATTTTCCGATACAATTTATCGACAGAACTCAGAAGACTGATCGCCCTACAGTTTTCATATTCCACACGATATCTCTTTCCTTTATATAAAGGCATGACAACTGCCCTCCTCCAATCCAAAAGCGCATGCCCTTCCTCTAGGCAGAGATTGAAAAGTCTGTGCAGCCACGTGCCCATGATCTAGCCACCATTCTTCAGATATTCTACAGTGACCTGATCGTACCCGACGGATTAACCAATCTTCATTTTTTTTAGCGAACTCTTTATTTCTACCATGATTATCTCACATGCAGTATAATCACTCGTATATTCATCTGTATAACCTAACTGTTGCCCAGAGACAATTTCAATACTTTCGTTTACTATACATTCAATACTTTCGTTTAGAAATATTTGCGTTCTTATGATTTACGCAAATATTTAATTTTGAGGGCCCTTTTCGACGAGTTATAAATAACTCGCTATTAGAAAATGGAATCAAGTTGGGGTAGAGTGGGATTCGAACCACGGACCTTTGGTCTGTGAGTCCGAGACACTAGCCACGGGACCACAACCCGATTCCATACATCTCTCTTTCAATCCTTCGTCATTCGTTATCATTCGGCCATTTTTTTATTTAATAACTTTTATACTTCAACTTTCAGAGGAATTATTTGTTTTTTTCACTTTTTTCCAAAAAAAGTTGTATATTATTGTGAAAATGGGACATTTCTATACCTTTCTCTTCGTTCATTCTTTTTTGCGTTCTTTCATCTCATTCTAAACCAACCTCTTGCATAATTTGTAACAACCTTTCGTTCTTTCATACTCACTGCCTTATTAAGGCAAACAAAGATAAAATACTACATAAAAGTAGGTAGGTACAAAATGAAATGCTTTTGAAAAGTTATAACATAAAAAAAAAAATTCATCCTTTTTTCAATCAACAAATTTTATGATCAAAAGTAGAAAAGTAAAGTATAGAAAATGGGTGCAGAAAAAAGATTCTCAAGAGAGCAGTTAAGCAAGGAGTTATATGGAAAGTTATGTATTTTGCAAAATATTCAGAGAAAAGCCACTGATTGTCCGCAATATGTATTTTTTTCTAATTTACTACAGAGTGAAAGTATATTTATTAATATTTCATATATATAAAGCTAATTTTTGCACCAAAACCATAGAGAAAAATAGTGTCATTAATAACAATCTAATAATCTTCACGACTGTTCCTCCTACCCGGTTACCCAAGATTAGAGTATCAGAGCAGGTTGTCTCCTAATATAGTCATAATATAGATATTATCTAATTTAATAGAGTAATAAAGTAATTTTAAAAAAATGTTTGATCCAAATGCGTAAAGACAACATACATTGTAGTATTTTCATGTCACAAAACGTAAGCACGCAATCTATAACAATGAGGTACCTCAATCCTACGGGAAATTGAATACAATTAATGTTTTCTTGCGCGCGGTACGAATCGCAGCCTTAAATTGTACTGCAAAGTTTCTTGGAAATGTACGAAAAAATATAATATAATATATTAATCAGAACGAACTACTTTGAACGAAACCACTAGTTCATATGTATGGCTTATGCTAGGTTTTTGTTGTTTTCATTGTGTGTTTTGTAATATAAATAATATAGATGTATATAAATACCTTGTTTTTAAAACTGTCTGAATATTTGTTAATTATGTTTGTTTTTTAAGTGTCTTCTTTGTTTATTCTCAAATGTAATAAAAAAAAACTAAATTGTTAAGTGTCCTCGGCACGGGAAACCCCAGTGAGGTCACATTATTTTTATTATTAATTTATAGTTTGTAAGCGAAAAATATGAATAAATAAATAAATAAATATGAATCAACCAATGATAAAAGAGTTATGGAAAATTTCCGGTTTGCTTACCGTCAACGGAAGGACCAATGGGCAGAACTGATCGAGAATCGGCGGAAATAACCCTCTGAGTTAAAACACGCGGAGTTATTTCAGAAATTCAAAACTTTAAAAAATCATAACGCTGATAATACTAGATTTAACAATTGGATTTTTTGGGCTTAGTTTAATGGTCTATTAATAAATAATAAAAAACCATCGAATTTCCTCATTGGTAACTTCTTGATTCTTAAATTAAAAGCAACTACAGCGCAACAATATTTTTCTTAAATGAAATGAACAAATGAAATAAAAAGTGTAGCCAGGAGTACAACATATTAAAGAAAGAAGTAAAAAAACATGTAGCACTCATTGAAAACACTGTGCATTTTTTAGTAGTTTACGTTTTGAAAATATTTACAAATAAAAAAATTATTATGCATTATTGTAATGCGACACTCTCCTTTATGTATAAAAGAACTGTTTTTTCTTTTACGAAATGGGATACGTTAATATAATAAATGTATTAAATTTATGTAAAGAAAGTGTATTTAGTTTTAATATTACATATTTATATTTTTTCTGAATAAAAAAAAACCACCAAATAAAAAGAGTAATCGCCACTAAAATTTGTACCTTCAATAATATAAATGAGCAAGAAAAAAGGCTTTCGTTCTAATTCGGGGTAGGAGTGTCAAACAAAAGCAGTGTTAAAAATTATTTCTCTTTAAAAAAAAACATCCTTGTTTCAATTCTGGAGTAACAAAGCACCCCTCGTCTGACCGATTGCGCAACTAAGTAATTATTCTATCGATTTTGATAGATTTTTTGTTGATGATTATGAGTTTTTGTTCTTCTCGCCCCGTAGTTACTCTTGCCCCACCTGACCTCATCTAAAACATTACAGGCATTCCTGAAATAAGATTAGATTTCATTGAAAAAGATGCAAAATATTAAAGGTATATAAATATGTAAGTTAAAATACAATATCAGCATTTTGACCGTATCATTAAATTGATCAAAGATTTTCATAAGTCACAACTGTAAGCCAGTATAAGATAAAACTTGGGTTTTGCAACTCCTAAACCAGTCACGACGAAACTAACGAAAAATATTTATCCATACTCTAGTACTGGGTGTAATAGTTGGTTTTGGCCGTAGGCCAGGAAAAATCGTTACTGAAATCGAATACGATTTATGATTTTACGAGAGTTATTAATAGACAGTTTGTACTATATTATGGTAAAATCGACGAAGTTAAAATATTTGCCACAATGCACTATTTCATATTATTCAATTTTGTAAAAAAAAATTCCCATTTTCATCAGCCCAGGAAATACTGCGTTATTAAAACAACAAACAAACAAACCATCACGCCGTTTCACTGTAAGGGCAGGCAGAGAGGACAGAACGCCATATCAGTCGGAATTTTTATACAGATCTCGCTTTCTCTACATTCTTATTCTGACTTTTGACATGTCCATCCTCAAGTATTTGTTGAATTTGGTCGTGCCATGTCTATTTCTGTTTTCCTTGATTTTTGCATAGACCAACATTCGCATAGTAAATACTTTCAGACGTTCTCTCGCAGTCCGTTCGCTCTGCATGTCCAACCATCGCATAACTATTTTCTAGATTTGGTCGATAATGCTTATCTCAGCCTAACATAATATACGGATCTCGACATCTGCACACCTGTCTTACATAGTTTTAACACACATTGGCCTAGGAGATTGCATTTCGACAGCATTTAGCCTACTTTCATACTTGTTTTTCCAATTCCATACTTCGCTCCCACACGTAAGGGTCGGCATCAGTACTCCAGAGTGAACTGTTAATTGAAAGTAACGGATCTTTAAATTTATTTCAACAAAAAGGGAAAAAAATTTGAGAAGGGAATATGGAAGTCTAGGCATTTACAGGGCTTATGACCTGTCATTGGCTGGTTTAAGTGGCCACTTTACACACTGTGTAACATTCACCATTCTGCCCAAGTTTGAACATCCACATTTCCTCAACTCTTCCATCTGTTGACTTTTGTGAAGTAAAAGAGCTGAAACCTTTATCACGTGGGTGAGATTCATCCGGCTGAACCAAATCACCTACTAGGCAACGCCTGAAAACAATTTTTCAATTTGTCTACTTCTTCTTTTACCAGGTAGTAATTCAACAATGTTTGATTATGTCCAAATGCTTGCAGACTGGCTGGATTTCCAAATCGGACATAATCAAACATTAACGGATCTTTGTTTATTTATTATAAGTACAGCCTTTCTTTAAATATTTTAAATATTTTGATCCACTTGAGTTGCTCTTTCTCATTTATTTGCATTCGGACATATGCTAATGTATAATATATTTCATCATCATTCCCTTTCCGCACCGTATGGTGCATGGGGCCCTGCATTGGTACACCGATCGCAATGTATCTTGAACATTTTTGTTACATGAAGGTAAGATAACTCGTCTTACTCTTCAGGTACCAGTCCAGGGACTAAGAAATATTCCAGAGTAAAAAACCGTTTTAAATAAATATTTCACGTCAACCATGTCGGGAATCGAACCCGAAACCCCTTGTATGGTAGGCAAACGCGCTGACCACTGCACCACGAGGCCGACAATAAACATTTAGTATAAAAATATATTATATGAATTTGTAGGATTAAACTGGCAAATAATACTAACTTTGGCGCAACACAATATACGCACGCGTCTTTTCCCAGCAGACTTTAACGTGTTTGTTTGTTAATCTGTTAGAAATGTAAGCAGGAGTGGCAATTTATTATACGCGTTTGATATTAAGTGAAGCGATACTCTGACAGACTTGTAGGTTTATTTCGTTTGAATTCTTGGATAAATATTATTTAAAGGGATAGGGTTTCAATTAATAGCAAACACAGACAGTTTTTACTTGGGTCATTACTTCTCACAGATGACATCTGCCGATCAAAATGCCGCAGGCTATTTATTTAACTGTGTTGATTTTTGTTTTCTGAATCACCTTGATACAACATGCCTCATTTATTTTTCAGGTCAGATTTATTTATTTTAATAAAAAATACTCATTTTTTAGTAGCGGAACGCCTTTAAATATGGCTAAATGTATTTTGTACAGATTTTTGAGAAGAAAAATTGTGTTGAAAAACTCACAGGGGATAAAATTCATTGGATGTCATCAAACATTTTGACATAGTCAAAATAGATTCTTCTTTTTTTTCATATATCCGTTCTTAATAGGAGCGTTTACTCCCGTGAATACCGCGTCCTTTAGTTCCGCCGAATAAAGCCGAAAGATCGTCGAAAGAGGTGTAAAGAAGAGGGAACTTGAGTTTAGGTTCTCCTGAGGCATGCGCAGCACGTGTTCAAGCCAAGTCGACCGTCGCATCATCAAGACGTTCGTTATAAAGTGCTGCTGCGTCCATTCTCAGACTTCATGAAATCGAACCGCCGCGCCGCGCCGTATGTCTAATTTTCTTCTCAAGCACTTACTCTCAAAACTCAGAAGTTTGGCGGTTCGAACTTTGGTAAGGAGCCAGGATTCACAACTACATAGGAGTAATGGCATTATACAAGAGTTGCAATAGGTATTTTGTTTTAACCGAGTATAGACTAGAGTTCTAGACAACACGCATCGTGTTAAAAGTTGCTCTAGCAATTCTTTGGCGGGTTGCGAGCTCTTTGTGCGTACTTCTTTCCTAAGTTATGTAAACTCCTAATTATTTAAAGCTATAATATATCACTATAGTTTATTAGTTTGTACTTCCACAAATATTTTACACCGCTCAATTTCAGGTATCATAATGATTTAAGTCGTACCCCTTCCTTTATATTATTTCTTCTATCCAGTTTTGTTCTTGGCAGGGCAGTCGTGGTCTCGTTCGCGGGAGGGAAGCACGTTATTTGGATTCGCCTCCATCCACTTCTATCATCAGCGTTATCACATAGGAAACAGCATATATTCTGAATGCTATTTTTTAACCGAGCTTGGTAATTTTCATGCCTACATACAAAAATATTCATAATTATCAGAAAAGCTACAGCCCATTATGGTCCGTAACCTCATCCCAAATCGGTCTCCATTCCTCCCTGCACTATGAGGATCTTCTGCAGTTTGTGAGGCTAGTTACTTTTATATCACTTTTCACATCATCCAGCAATCTTAATTGGTATCTGTCTCTGCTTCATCTGCCTTCCAGTATGGTTTAAAGAATTTTATCGGGGGTTTGATTATCATTCGTTCTGCGCACATGACCCAACCATTATAATCTTCCTTTTTTTATGAACTGCGCAATGTTTGGTTTACCATATACCAGGTGTACATATAAGTCTTTTCTCGGTTTCACAAAGAGATGGCGCCACTAAACAATACGCAGCGTATGAATTTGACACTACACCAGTTTGTTCGTCAGAAATTAACCTACAAACACACACAAGTTTAGTCTGCAAACAATATCGTCCGTGTTATTGTTCAGTGATCATGTCGACATTTGTGCCTGAAAAAAAAACATTTGCGGCAACTGTTGCTTTTCATTTGTAATCAAAAGAAAGTCATCGTTTGATGGTAAAAACATATTGTAAATACGCTTCATCGATTAAAATATGTGACATATGGTTTAGACAATTTAAACGTGATGATTTCAATGTGAAAGACATTGCGCGCTCTGGTAGACCACAAAATTGCGAAGACAAGCAATTGCAGGCGTTGCTGGATGATGAACCAACTTAAACTCAACAGTAATTGAAAAAAACATTTGATATGTAACAAAAAAATAATCAGCAGACGTTTGCAAGCAATAAGGAAGATCAATAAACTGGGTAAATGGGTCCCACATGATTTGAATGAACGGCAAATGTAAAATTGCAGTCACTTGTGAAATGCTGTTTCAACGCCACGAAGGAAAATTATTTCTGTACCGAATTGTGACGGGTGACGAAAAACGGATTTATTTTGAAAACCCAAAGAGGAGAAAATCGTGGCTGTCACCTGGCAAAACCTGTCCTTCAACATCAAGGTCAAATCGCTTCGGCAAGAAGACCACGCTTTGTGTCTGGCGGGACCAGAGCGGTATTGTGTATTAGAACTCCAGAAGCTCGGCGAAACCGTTAATGCACAACGTTATAGCCAACGAATGATTAATTTGAATCAGGTTTTGATCGAAAGACAACCGGAATGGGCCAGAAGACATGGCAAAGTGATTTTGTTACACGACGATACGCCGTCTTTAATATGTCTTTATCTGCCGTACTCCCCCGACCTGGCACCATCTGACTTTTACCTCTTTGCATCGATGGGGCACGCGCTTGCAGAGCAGCACTTCAGCAATTTCGAGGAAGTTTGAAAAGGGTTCGACAAATAATTTGCAGCAAAAGACAAACAGTTTTTTTCGGCATGGTATTCATAACATACCTGAAAGATGGGCAAAGTGTGTTGATGTCAATGACCAATATTTTGAATGAACAACTTTATTTTTTTTTACCACAAAAGCCGGCAAAAACTTATGCATACACCTGGTATTGCATCAAATTTATACTTGAATTGTCACATTCATACCTTTTGATTGACAGCACCAAATACATTTCTTGATATTTTTCTTACGAATACTTTTATCTCTTTTGGTCAAAACCCAGCATTCGGCACCACATACAATGATCGGTCTAAGGATTTTGTAAATAATGGTTTTAGTCTTTCTAGAGAGCAATCAGGATATCTATTTATGTTAAAGTCAGACGATACAAACATACATAAAAACTGAGTAGTGTAATATGCAAATTAATAATCTTTACAAATTTGATTAGATAAAATCAACTTGATATATTTTCCGCGAAACGATGTTCAATTCTTGATGTTTGTAAACCAAGATTGTCCATTCTTGCCACTACGTGCTTTAAGCTTCAATATTTGTTTTGAGAACAGTACTTGTAGTTGCAAATTTTGTTTGAAATATTTCACTTTGCTTAATCAAATTAAGACGACTTGTTTACATTGCTACGCGGAAGATTAAAAAAACACGATACTTCGACTGACCGTATTATTTTTATTAGTTTTAATATTTATATGATATTTTTGGTGTATGAGGGAATATAAATGATTACGAAAGAAATCAAGACTGGCAAATTGGATTAAAATCCATAAATACATTTGATTGATTTTAGATTTGATTAAAGAGTATTTCTGGTGTTCTTTAAAAAAAATGCTTCTGGTTTTTTCATGAAATATAATTAACATTTATAGAACTTAATAGTTTCTTAAACAATACTGTAGAAAACATTTTTTTTACTATTAACAGAAAGTTCGCTTTATGTTCCAGGCCGATTCTGTCTGGCCGCCATTTTGGTTTGGTTGTCATTTGTCGGCTCATATTTGACAGTTGTAGTTGGTGTAATAATTTATTTTGGAGCATCTAACACTAATTTGGAGCATCCGCAACAATGCGTTGAAATTGTTTTTGGCGTCAAGCAAGTAAAATATTCCGAAAGTTATGAAACCTTTTTCATATTCTAGGAAGTAAAAAAGGTCTGGACGACAACAATTTTTAATGCAATGACGCAGAGTGTTTATGAACGTCCGGGCACCTTTTATCGATGCCGTGTTCATGAATTAGGGTGTTGAAAAACTATTACGACATCTTAGAATATATAAGGTGGCGCAAAAGTCATCACCCTATCGGAAGATGCCATTACTTTTGCAAATGGTGGCAAATGTTAGTTCTGCTTTGACATTTGTGAAGTAAACAGATACAAAATACACGTCAACAAGACATGAATCGCTATACTTTTTTAAGAACGCGGAAAATGGTTTCGATTTTTTGCGGAATAATTAATCGGTGGTGTTGGCGCAGCGTGAATTTAGGCGCAGATTTTCCGGTCGTCCGACACCAACTGGATAAGCACTACGGCGTTTAGCCGCTCACCTAGAAGTTTATGGGACATGTCGCAAGATGTCGCGGAAGATCCCGGAGTATCGACCAGACGACGTGCCACGTAATTGATCATCAATCGGCGGTCTTTGCAGAGAATTTTGAGATTGGAGAACATGTGGTTTCAATAGATTGAATCAACGGCGCATACTGCACGAGCCACGACCAATATTTTGAGGGCTGTATTTCCGGGTCGCTTAGTCTCTCGTTTGAGTTATTTGCACTGGCAGGCAAGATCACTCGATTTAACCGTTCCTAACTTTTTGTGGGGTATTTGGAAGTCAAGAATCTATGTTGATAAGTATAATAAGTATAAATAAGACTCTTTAAGCCCTCAAAGAGAATATTCGTCAAGAATGCGAGAACCTAGCGATGGAAGTTCTGGAAAGAGTGAAGGAAAATGCCATAAATCGGGCCCGTATAGTCATGAATTCTGGCGGCGGCCCATCGGCCAATATCATTTTCTCGACTTAATAAAAAAAAGTTAGGATATCAAATAAACATAATCCAAAAGCACAATCAACATTTTTCATTTACAAAAGAAATTGTAGTAAAAAAACATTGGGTGTCAACTTTTGCGCCAACTTGTATACATATATAGTATATACTCTGAGCACGACAGTTTAAAATCTTTCTTGTACCCAAATTGGATCGATTGGGTCTACAGCATTTGTGGTTTTAACAAGATTGTACCATGTCATACACTGCTCATGATGAAAATTTTAGGGGGAAACTTCGCAGCCAAATAATGTCAAAAGATGATGATATAAACAGCCTCCCACGATCCCCTGGTTTGACCACCCCCGATTGTTTTCTATGGGGGATCTTAACGGAAAAGGCGTATACTAGCAAACTAACGACTTTTGAAGTCGGCAAAAATTTAACTAAGAATATGTTTTAGTGAGATAGCATTTTAGCCACGAAAAGATGCAGTCACGGTACTGACATCGTACTTCAAAGAAGTTCTTTAAAACCATTGATTTGAAAAATTTATTTAAAAAAAAGCGTCGGAGGGTACATAAAATGCACTCCATACAAAACTATTATTTTGTGCTGTATTAATTAAATATTATTTTTTATAAATTTATTACAATATATATTATTATTACTGCAGTTTATCTTAATAAATTTTTATGTACCCAAGTACTTATATCCTACTCTTTATATGCCAGTAAAGGGGCCGAACCGAAGTTACAAATGCTAAAAAATCATTTTTCTCATTTGTGACGATGGTTTTTTAATTATTTCGTTTATTGTAGTTTGAATCGCAAAACAAGAATCATTGCCACGTTTGTTAAACTATTGCTGCAACGCAATTCAGTATTTTTTTGGAAATATTAACTGCCAAATATATTTTGAAGATCTAGATCGAAGAAAAAAGGGTCAATGATGAAATTAAGGGGTATAATACCACACGTCAGCAAAAAACGATACGTCATGATCATTTGCTTAGTTACACAGTTAATCTTAAGGTGTGTTAAAACGTGTATTCTAGCCAATCATTAATTTCTCATTGAAGTGAAAGCCGTAAACACAAGCATTTGGGATCCATGGAGATTCTCAGCGCAAGGCAAACAGTGAAAGTGGCCAGGTGTAGGTAATATACCTACGTATAAAAAGTTTGAAAGATTTTCTCACTATTGTCTGTGTTCTGAATAACAAAAATACGTTCCCACAATCAGCAGTTTGCCCAAACTTGCTACAAAACTAGTTTAATTTGATGTAATACAGCATCAGAAAACGTAGCATTGAGCTCTAATATTTTTTGAGAAAATTCACAGTTTATTATTATAATATTGCATTTTTTAAAATTTTTTAGATTGATTTGTTTATGACAAGAAACAAGGTTTTTTAAGCTTTACATATTACATAACATTACATATTTTATTTGTACGAAATATTCCCAATCAGCAAAAGTGCTGGTATGAGGGAATATTATATATAATAACACAATGGTTTAAATAAAAAAGTCGATAAAATAACATCACATATCACTCGCCACACGGGCTGTAAGAACTGTTTATTTTGGTATTTTTTAAGTACGTATATGTTTTGTATATTTTTAGGTCGTTAGAAAGTAAATTGTAAACATTCATTGCTGTATACACAAAACTGTTTCTTTTTCTGTTAGTCCTAGGTTGTTCGCAAGTCAAATTATTTGACGCTCTTATATTTATTTTATATATGTTGTACTTGAAATTTTATAATTTTTCATCTTAATATCATTTTTATTTTTTCTGTGTAGATTAATTCCTCTAGATTGAGCATTTTTGTTATTCTATATAAATCTGTGGTTCTAGTATATTTATTAAAATTAAATGTTACTTTAAGTGCCTTATTTATTGTTCTTTGTATTGATTCTTGCATTAGTTTACTTCATTGCGACCATATTATTAATCTAAATACAAAGTGTGGAAGTATAAAAACATTGTATATCATTAATTATGTACTTTTATCAAAGACTTCTGTTTTTCTCATTATTCCAATAATTGGACCTAGTTTTTTTATAACTGATCTGATATGTTTTGACCATGCCAATTTTTCATCCACTTCCAAACACAAGTACTTTACATTTTCTGTTTGTTTAATTTGCTCATCTTTAATTATTAGGTTAAATTTTATAGGGCGATTGTTTTTTGTTTTAATATCATTTATTTAGTCTTATTTGTATTTATTGTTTATGAGTTATTATCTAATCAGTACATACATTCATTCAGATCCTCATTGATGTTGTTTTGCAGTTGGGTTATATTACCACCACTATATATCAACAGAGTATCATGTGCATATACAAAATACCTCCCTGATACATTTGAATGTCTAAGGTTATCAATATACAATAAATAAAATAGGGGGCCTAATATTGACCCCTGAGGGACCCGTATAGTTATAGTATCTTACCACTCATATAATTAAGATTCTTTGTCATTGCTTTTCTTCCCTTTATATATCAACTCTAAATTATGATAAATATTATAATTTCGAATTGCGATTTTGTTCAAACAGATATTTCCACAAAAAACATTATTTTTACTTAAAAATGTTCCTCTGTTGTGGGAAGGTTTAAATCATAAACTTGAAAACTATAGTGTTCACCATCAACCATCTATATTTGCTTCATGTTTTAATCTTGCCCATATCCCACGTTAGAAGACAGCTTAAAAAGCAAGTCTTTACAGCCATCGCTGGAGCGTTATATCCAGTACTTGTTTACAAACTGTATTTATAATATTGTTGACCAGGAAACCTTATTAATGTTTTTTCTAAAATATAATTTTTGTTATCAGGGTACCGATAACCTCAGAATAGAAAATAACATTTTCAAATCGGTAATTTTTTGATTGTTGTTTCCATTATTAATAATAAAAATATCACACACTGGTTTTTATATTTATTTTCTGTTTTTGAAAAATTCATGTATTAAGTTTTTTAAATAAAAGTTTAAATTATTGGAATAATAAAAAAACAAAAAACTATTGATCGTGTTAATTTTTTATTGTAAATTAATTTTAATATATTCGTGAATAATAAATCGAACTTAGGCAAAACGAACGCAAATGGTAGGTAAGATTGAACATCTAAAATCATTATTTGATTTTCTGAACCATAGTTCCTCTCATTGATGTTATATTCTGTGACCTTTAGCATTTATAAGACTTTAATCAATCTCATTTATCAGAAGCTTGGCTATTTATAGACGTATTACATATGCTTTGTTTTCTTTATAAGGTTTTTCATTAAATACAACAAAAAACAAATATATAATTAAAAAAAACGAATAATTTATTTTGATCATAATAATCGGGCTGCGGTCCCGTGGTAGTGTAGCAGATCAGAGATCCGAGGTTCCAACTCGTATCTACCACACACTTTTGGCACAGTTATTTACGACCACATAATGAATTTAAAAAACCGAAATATTAATAACAACGTAAATATTATTATTATTTTTATTTTTAACTAAAATTTTGAGGCTTTTTAGAAGGTGGGATAGAAGGGATATGGAAAGAGGTAATGAAAAATACACCGTAACACCCAGACCAATTGAGAAAAAAATCTTTCTTGTATTTTTTTCTTGCAACTGGCGGAAATCGAGCCCGCGACGCCAGTTTTACAGTTGGCCGTCTAACCAACTGCGCCACGGCGCCTAATTAAAAACAAGTTTTTTACTGATGCTATAGAATGCTTAAAATGGGGTGAAAGAAACAAATTCTCATTCTCTCCTCACATATTGGCTTGATGTTACGGGGGAACCTGAATAGGGAGAGAAACCCTGTTGTTAAGATGGACGGAAAGAGCATCAGGTTTCAGGACCATGTCCGGTATCTTGGTGTTCAACTTGACAGATCTCAGTCGTTCCTCTCGCACATCAAGACTGTCTCGGTAAAGGCTAAAAAATTGTTTTTCCACTTACGTCGCCTGTGTTGTGTTGAGTGAAGAATTCGCTCTCCAGCCCTGCGGATCTTATATCGTTGATCCTATGTGGCCCAGGTTACGTATGCGGCCCAGGTATGCGTACATCGTTTGGATATTGGAGTGGCTAGACTAGCACTTCTTAGTGGAGAGAAGGTTCCTGTGCTGGCACTGACAAGGACATATCGGACTGTGGCGTCTGAGACTCTTTCTGTGCTTGCAGGAGTTCTCTCGATAGATTTTGAGACAAGAAAGGCAGTAGTAAAACGCTCTGTGAGAAAAGGAGAGAATATGGAATACTTTGGTGTTTGACCATCATACCGCACAAACGGTTTCGGGATATGAGGAGTTTAGAGACAAACTCCATAAGCTTGGACTTGTCCCTGTCTCGAGCTGTGCTTGCTGAGATAACCATCAATTGGCCGAACACATCCTGTGACACTGTGTGCTATTGAATGATTCCAGAGATGAGATGCTGTATGGTCTGATAGGGGTCATGCGACCAGCGTGGAGTGTGGATCTGATGGCAGTACAAATTTTGCACTCTTCCGTTAGTTTGTCTGGACTTGGGTATCGCGTTGGGAGCTCCTCAGATGCGCGGACGCCTAGGTGAGTAAAATATGGTGGGACAGGCAACTGTTCCTATAGGATGCTTATTCAGTTGGGACTGTGCTTCCTTCCGAGCGGAACGCACACGTTTTTTTGTTTTGTCCTTCCCTTACGGGGGTGGTATTTGGATCCTCTGCCTCTGACCACCCGGGAGTCTTTCTTTCCGAATCCCTTGTCAATGAAAATCAAAAGAAACTTAAATATTAAAAGAAAATATTAGTTTGTGACTGTCTTGATTTGCCAACAAACGAGAATTCTGTATTGTGGGTTAGGACATACTATACATTTGTACACCATTAATTCCCAGAATGCGTTATTCAAAAGGATTAAAACAAATTTTTAAAATCTGTTTTAAAACCAAAATACGGAAATTTCTCAAAAAATCAAACACATTTTTGCAACAGGAATTAAGCTCGCATTTTTCACTTGTTTCAGGAAAAAGTAATTTCCTATTCAAGCTGATTTTCAATTTACGCGAAACAAATTGACTGCAAAAAATAATTTTGATTATTTAACAAATATTGCCACGCTCATTGTAATTTTAATTTCAGTCGTTTTTATTCCAATTAAAAAAGATTTGTTTGACGATAACTACATTAAAATAATCTTTTTATTTTTATTCAAAATTTAAAAATAATTTCCTGGCTTCTATTTTATTTTTTGAAAAATTATACGTTCAATTACTTTTCCTTAAATGAAGCCAAATATGTTTTTTGAAAAAAAAATATATTCGTTAACTTTTCTTCGAATAATAAATATATTTTTTTAACGTTCATTTTATACTAAAATGTTAAATTAATATTAAAAATAAAAAGTTTTAATTCAGTGTTCTATGTTTTGTTTATCCCATACCTGATGGTTTTGATTAGAAAATTTACAAAGTCTTACAAAGATTACAAAGTCATGATCTTATTTTTTGTTTTTGTGAGAATCAAACCAGGAGACACTAAACGTACGCCTAGACACAATGTAACCTTAAAAAATATCATAGAATGCGCTATAATTTATAATGGATAGGTATAAAAAAATATTGGCTATTCTGTAACGTTTTCATGGCATAATATTATTACGCTTACGAGTATTCATTTCATAACGTTTTTAACGGGCAGACGCCTACCTATGTCAAAATGACCACGCCAGAGGCTTTGATATTTTGCCCGTATTTAATTGATAAATAATAAAACATAAGTGTAAAAGGTATAGTTTCAATATTTCGTAAGTTAAGCAATAAAAGTTGAGCATTTATCAAAAGGTAATAAAACTAGCTAATGAGTTCTAAGTAAATTGAAAAATAGTGTTAAGCAATATGTTGAAATTAAAATCAAAAAAGAAATAGAATGTGACTTTTTCTTCAACCCTTCCTGGCCTAAGATATCAGCTCAGGTAGCATATTATTTTAATAACTTTTTGTTAATCAACACATTGATTTCAATATTTGTATAATCCTACCCTATAATGTTAAGAGTGTCAAAAATAGTAAAATATTTTTCCGCTGAATTCTTTCAATGATAATTCAAATGTGTCTTTGGTTTCCCCCTGCGCAAATTGCAAACATTACAGTTCGTTGCTTCACAGTTTGATAATTTAATTATTATTTAATCATTTTATTTATTAAAAAAAAACAACAGCCATTACAACAAATAAAAGTATTTACAAATAAACCAAAATTAAAGACTAATTATAGTTTTCCATACATTACTAAATACAATGTCAAAAAAAGAAGTAAAAAAGGGTACATTGGAATAGCCACTCCGCATCATTCCACACGTAAAAAATAAATAAAATTTGACAATAATTATGAAATAATAAAAAAAAAAAAGAAAAAGTTTTTTGTTTACTCGGACTTAAAAATCCTTTCGCCGGCGGATCCATACGGAGTAATACGGAGCTATCAGTCCTCCCTTCTTTCTTCTTTCAAACAAGAGAAAAATTTACAATATTAAATTGTACAAAAAAATTAAATATGAGATAGGTACAGTATGATTAAATTATAATTATTATTTTTAGTTAGGGTTCTGGCATTGTCTTTAAATTTGTTTAAAGTGAGGAAACATATATCCATTTCAGCAAAATATTATTTTATATGTTGGTCAGTTCACACGTGTGTTTTTTGCTATTTGGGCGTATATTTCCAGCCATTACCACAACTTCTCGCTGTACCTCTATGCTAACGGATAACGCGACATTAGGATCAGTGCTGTTCAACGAAACACAGCGAAAGCAGCGCACGGTCATACAGCATCCTTTTGCATCAGTATTTTATGAAAAAATGAATGACTTTCGCAGAAAACTAGTAAAATTATGAAAGAGTTTTATAAAAACTACCATGAGAATCATACAAACTGAAGACTTTAGCAGGGGTAGTCTTTATACCCCATTCAGGAACTCCAGAATTTTATTTCACTTTAAGGCTCGGAAAGGTTAAGTATATCTAAACATATTTGAGTATCCTTTCACGAATATTTTAATGAGTAATTTACATTTAAATTAATTCAAAATAATACAACATACTTTTTGATGTTGTCTGAAAACATAATAAATATGAGTTTCAATAGATAATTGAATGAAAGTTAAATAAGATTTTAAATAAATAATTCGCTTCAGCATATTAGAAACAGTATTCGATTAATCACATTAATTAAAATATACACATTACGGTCAAATCTTTGGTTCTTAAATAAGCCGCGCCTAGAAATTCGAATAGGAAACCATAGTGGTCAAAAATGCAGTATAAAACTTTAATGTTTTAAGTAAGTCCTTTACTTTTAGGTTTTATATAATGTCATTAATAATTATTAATGCTATCGTGTATTTGATGTTTAGCAATGCAAACAAATTTTAACGAAAAAACAACATTCTATAATAATTTTAACCATTCACTGTAAAAATAGATGAGAAGATAAGATAATGTTTAATTCGTTAATTATACTTGATTGTTTATTGTAATTTTTCGCTGGATTTCATTTTATAAAAATAATAAATTATTTTATTGGTTCATATTTTAACGTACTCATTACTAGACATTATAAAATATTTGTTAAAATAGAGCGAATAATAATTATGACAATTTGTTAGTCCCGACACACAATTTCTGAAGTCAGGATAGTCTCAATCAATTTCTAAACAATTTATTTCAGTCGTTTTCATCAGCTAAAATAAATTAAATTTATTTTTTCATCACAAACAAGTGAACATTTTGTAATGCGCCACTGATTGACGCTAAGCAAGTTTTTAAGAACCAAAGATTTATACGCTTTCTTGGCTAAGTTTAAACTATACGCAAATACGTACTTGATGATGGTAAACAGTAAACATAACTCACCATCTGTTGGGGTTGTTTGCTGTCCAGAGTTGACTTTGGGACGTTCTTCACCAGCCACTATTTCCTTGGCATATCCTCGGCAGAATTCTTCATCAGTAGGATTTGCAGCTTCTGCGACTTCTCTCTGATCACCTTCGGGTGCAGGTTCCACATCGTCTAAAAAAAAAAATGATTTTTTTATAAACAATGTTTTGAGTTTGTATAAATTTTTGTATACATGTATTGGATTCAACCCCCTAGGGAGCAGTTAATATAAACATATAAACATACTAAAACCGAGATGGAGAACATTTTACATTTTAGACGTGATCTGTCAATGGCTGGTTTAAGTGGCCACTTTACTAGCCATTGACAGATCGTAAGTCCTGTAGATGCCTAGACTTCCATATTTACTTCTCTAAACTATTCACGGTTGTAGTATGTGATTATGAATGTATTGAACTCAATGACTGACAAGATTTAACCAGGACTTGTTGATTTTTGTGAAAAAAAAAGCTAAAACCCAAATTAATGTGGGTGAGACTCTATTTTATCTATAGAAACTATTTTATTTACTAGATAAAGAAAATATTTTTCAATTTCTGTACTTTTGATACCGGTTGGTTCCATGAAAAATATATAAGAGTATGTCTCATAAATATATTTATATATATTTTTTAACAAGTCTCCGTAAAATATTATAAAATTTCTTGAGTGTAAAATTCTATGAGCGTTTCAATTTGGAAATAACAATTTCCTGTTGATTAAAATATTAATTTAATTGAATAAATAACACAAAAGCCGAAATTTTTAGTGTAAACACACCTTACATAATTGTTTATTATATATTGATTCTCAATATTTACACTTGTACCTCACAATTTGTAATTGAATAAAATTCATAACAGAGCGGCAAACGTGTATAATTATCAATTAATCAATCAAATTAATATGCAACGGGAAGTGAAACATCGTTTTTGGTTTAAAAGATAAAGTTACATTATTTATTTTTAAACTAATTATTAATTTAATAATTTCAAAACAATTTAAGCAAAAATATGATATAATCTAAGTTATTAAAAAAAACTAATTAAATGTTATTACGTTCCATTCTCGCCAGTCGTTCTAAAATAAGATGTTTTTTCTACAAAATCCTTCCAGCAGTTTGAGATGAAGTTAGTACTTTAATATAAAAAGCTTTTTTTAATCTTTATAAAATTAATAAGATAATAAATCCTTTAAAAGAAAGAGCCCTTTTTTTTAAACTTAAAGGTAGTTTGTTTTATACGTATAGATAAAGAATACAATTCTGTGTGGGGAATAGAACCAAAATCCTGAACTAGTGTTTTTAACTCGACGACTACTCTCAGATACGAATCCCGAAAAAGAAAATCGCGTTTAAATAAGTCGGCCTTGTAGTAATGTTTACTGCATTTGCTTTGGAAAACATTGATGCTTGAGAGTTCAATTCCAGGAAAGGTCGAAATTAAATATCGATTCGATAAGTGGTTTAAACTGCAATATTTTACTATCTCTGGAATAGCACGTTAAGCGTCAAACTGATCACCTTGATTTCAAATAATAGACAATCATGATTCATAGCACACGTTTTCGATTTCAATGCCCAATTCATCACGAGTGCGGATAGGAAAGATATGATTTTTTTAAGCCACTAAAAAAAATACACAAAAATACCAAAAATATATATATTTTTGCATGTTCCTACCTTAATGGTAAATATGTAAAATACCAAATTATGTTTTAAATCAAATTATCACAAGCATACAATAAATAAATATATTGATATTAGCGGCACATACTTAAAACATTTGATATATTACATAATTGTAGTTACAGTATGGTCGTCTCCGTCTAAGGGTTGCATGAAAGAGCTTGCTAATGAAATAAGATGAAAATAATGAAGAATAAGGGTTTCACGAGACGGGTGGTTGTGGTAAAAGTGAATGATTTATGTATGTCAGACCTACCCATAAAGGATGATGTTAATAAGACAAATAATATGAGTACAAAAAATAATTTTGTCAATAAAATCACCAATTATATCCTCTACATTACTTAATGTTCAAAAACCTTAAAATTAAAAACTTGAAAGTAATTCTGTTTTATTAAATGACTGGATGACACATTAATCTACTTAAGGAATTTAAGTGGATTTGCGATAGACTGGACCAGTTTGATGATCTCACGAGAGCGATGAAACCGGTTATCGGTCTGATTGATTATTTATGTAAAGCTCAGTATTTTTATATCTCGTTAAATACATTATTATTGTTTCCTTTTTAACCCTTTCTTTTATCATTTTATTTACATATTTTAGACCTTAATTTTATAGGTAATTTTGATTTTTGTTTTGGGTACATGAATTAAAATTTTTCTTTATTTTGTTTTATTATTATTTTTTATCTTGTTTTGGTTGCATTTATTAGCACCCATTACTTTTCCAGTTTTTCCTAAAGTTTCAAATATATTCAAGTTTATGTTTATTCTTTAATTAAATTGTTTTTTTTAAATCTATTTTTCTACTTTGAAAAAATATTTTTAACCATTTTCTTTGGTTTCGTTGATTTTTTTTTTCTTCTTAAAGCTTATTTTTTCAAAACATCAAAAACAAAATAAATATGTGTTTATTATTTTATATGTGTACAATATTATGTCTGTACTCTTTATTTATTTTTCAAGCGTAACATTCACCATTCCGCCCATAGTTGGACATCTATATTACTTCAATTCTTTCATCTGTTGATGTTTGTGAAGTCCAAAAGCTGAAATATTTATTTATGCCGGTGAGATTCGTCTAATTGAATTATTTCAAAGGAATTATTTCAAAGGTTAGTAAATTCAACAATGTGTTGAGTATTATTTTGCAAACATTTGGACATACTCAAAACATTGTTGGGACACTTATTTCATTTGTCTAATGAATGAAAATGTTCGTTATTTACGTTACAACGATTCCTATTTAATACTACTGTAAATTGAGATTCAACAACGGCAGAATCCAAGTGCTGTTTTATTTGAAAGGAGATAAAGAGCACTTTAAAGTAAAAATGCATGTTAAGGCTGTAGTCGGGTCAAACTAACGCAAAATTAGGAAATCATATGATTTTGCAATTTTAAAACGAATGTTTTTTTTTGATCGGGCAGTAATAAAAAAACAAAAAAAAACATGAAATAGATAAAAGCAACATTATTTTTTAAATGTATTTCTGTTAAAAAATATACTTAAAAGTTTTATTGAACTAAAATATAATTACTTTTAGACCGGCAGATTACGCCATTTCAAATTTAGACTAAACTGAGGTATCTGGGATCTCAATAAAGACTAAGTATTAAACAAAAATTACTTGCATTGATTTAAAGATAATACATTTAACATTAAAGTGGCGGCAGCCAAATTTAATTTTTTTGTTTTTAAAAAAAAATACAAGCATTTTAAATCACATACAGTTTTGTGACATTTTCCTTTATTTCTACTTAAAATTATGCTTTCAGTAATACTTAAAAAAAAATTGAAATACTTTAGTTGAAACCATTTTTTAAAGGATTGTATTCTTTTTTTTTAAAAAAAGAAGATAAAAATATCTTATTGACTTTTTCGTGACCTTCAGATCAGCCCTTTCGAAAGCAATTAGGGCTGGTCTGAAGGTCAGTCTAAAAGTCAATAAAATATTGTTTTAAATTGAATTGAATATTACAACCAGAAGTAAAAGTTTTTTTTTTTCTAAAGTATTACCGAAGGCATAATTTTAAGTAGAAATAAAGGAAAATGTCACAACAATGTATGTGATTTAAAATGCTTGTATTTTTTTTCAAAAACAAAAAAAATAAATTTGGCCGCCGCCACTTTAATGTTAAATGTATTATATTTTAATTAATGCAAGTAATTTTTGTTTAATACTTCGTCTTTATTGAGATCCCAGATACCTATGTTTCGTCTAAATTTGAAATGTCGTAATCTGCCGGTCTAAAAGTAATTATATTTTAGGTAAATAAAACTTTCAAGTATATTTTTTAACAGAAACACCTTTAAAAAATATTGTTGTTTTTATCTAAATTATGTTTTTTTTTTGTTTTTTCATTATTGCCCGATTTAAAAAAAATTCGTTTTAAAATGGCAAAATCGTATGATTTCATAATTTTGCGTTTGTTTTACCCGACTACGGCCTTAATAATGGAATGCATTTCTCGTATCTCAAAACTGTACAGGATAAACAAATACATGCACATACTAAGTTTGCAATACATTCTCTAAACTGGTTCCAATCGGTTGGATTTAAAGAAGCTTGTTCAAGATCAAACGAACAGTGTACTACAAAAACACTCGACTACACGCCGTTTCAAGTAAGGATAACTTGAATTTCACTTTATAAAGAAATGAAATACAAAAGGTATTTGGATTTTGTTATTAATTTTTCATAAATTTCTCGATTCCAATTTAAATTATAAAATGAAATAATATTTTTAGACTTCAATTTTTGAAAAGTAGGTATCGCATTTATCCGTAAATTTACTGTATGTATATAGTAAATTAACTACACATTTTTATGGTTGTGATTATTTATATTTTTTATTTATTAGTTTATACATACATTGTTACAAAAATGGCATAAAAAACACTCTGGCAAATTCTGCTTGTACTAGGAGTAGGCTAAGTATATGAAGTATTTGAAATGTATGCTGTAGTTTTCAGATGTTGCTGATTTGCTGTAATACAAAGTCTTTTTTGTCATGAAAAATTAGGTAGTTTATTTATTTATTTTATATTTTCATATAGAATATCTAAACCTTTATTATGGTCCAAGCTTATTTATCAAAATGCATTTCTATCTGAATACAAAAATAAATTTAAGCATGTGTTTAATATTTGGTTCACTGGTAGATGGGCTAATTTCCCCAAAATTCACGGAATAATTATTTTAAAATACATCACATACTCCGTTTCAAATATTTAAAAATTCATATTTACCAGGCACAAAAGAGAGACGTAGGTATGCTAAAAACATAGGTTTTGGAACGTGCTGTTATTTTTTTGTTTTTGTATTTTTATTTAGATCATTTTGTTTTGAATATTATATGTACACATATGAAAACAAGATCACAGTTATAAGCAACTTAATTTTATATACATGAAGTTAAGTACGACTTAAGGCATTTTGCTAGACGTGAGCCAGACAATCTAGAAAAGGCAATAATGTCTGGCCGAGTTGAAGGTAGGAGAAGCCGGGGAAGAATCCCATATAGATGGACTGACCAAATAAAGGTGGCTACGGGGCTGAAATTTGATGAATCAGTTCGTCGGGCTGAGGACAGACTGGAGTAGAAGTGTTCATGGTGATCACGATCCTCAGCATTGAGGGACCGACTTGGAAGAAGAAGGAATTAATTTTTTTTTTATTTGATTTTATTTGCTTTTATTTATTTATTAACGGACATTGTCCATTTAAACAATTTATAGGGTTTTAATATTACAATGTAGGAATAGTTAAAAACATTTTAACAAAGAAAAGAAGCATTGACAAACATAAAATACATCAAAACAAGATCTTGACCATTTATTTAGTGCTCGTTTAAATCATAGTTTGTTCTATGCTGATCGATGAACAGTACTTCATTGGTTTTCAACCTACAAGTTGGAACGTGGAATTTTACGTGTCCAAGTAATTATGGCACAGGGATTAAACCATTTAGTTTGCCGAACAAATATATGTAATCAATATTAGTTCTACGTTTTTGTAGACTAAAAATATTTCTCATTGACTATATCAGCATAAGAATAATTACCTCTCTCTAGTCCAAGCATCCACGCTACTTTTCGAAGCAAACGATGTTGGACTGATTCAATGTGATTTATGCGATTGACATAGAATGGAGACCAGACCACGGAGGTATATTCTAGGAAAGGGCGAACAGTTGAGCAATAAAGAGTTTTGATTTTTAATAGTACGGACATTAGTAAAATCAGAAGATATTCTGTGAATGAAGTCAAGTATTTCAGCAATTTTTTTACTATATTACCTATATGCTCGTTGTATGTAAGTTAATAGTCCAAAATACCTCCCAAATCTCTGATGGACTTAACTAAATGAATTTTCGAGTTTTCTATTAGGTACTCGAAGGAAATCAGTTGTTTTGTTCTATGAAATGACATTTTATTGCATTTTTAAAAATTGAGTTCTAATTTATTGACTTTACACGATTGGTTAAAATAATTCATGTCTGATTGAAGAAGACAACAGTTTTTTAAGTTTGAAATATTATAGAAACAACAAATAAATATTTAAATTCGCTAAGATAGCTAATGCTAAGAGAGTAATAAAGCAATTGCTATTTCGCACTTCATGTCCCAGTCCACGTATTAGTACTAGGAGTAAATTATAAACTAAAACTTTAAAAATAAATAGGAAAGGTTAAGTTGTACAATGTTTGATGATTTTAGAACTAAGACTGTGGATAATATGCGATTATTGTATTCCTCGCTACCTTCAGTGATTGCGGGCTCCATCATTAGTACGAGTCTACATTTCATTATTCTAGGGTCAAACGAGGGGTCATCGAATGCATATTCGTCCGAGTGCAGAGGGCGAAGGAGTGCTCACTCAGATCATTGCACTTCATTTTCAGACAAGTCCATTCGATTTCCCCGGGCGCCCGATTTTCCCAGCAAATCGTAAAAGATACGAATTGCTCTATAACACTAAGTTATAAATACATACGGCGCGAAGTAAATGCTGTAAATACTCTATGGCACATTTATGTAAGCCAGCTTGAAACTAGTGACGCAAATAACTGCTAGTATCATGATCGAATACTATGAATAATTCGATAACAAACAATTATTCTTTTAACATAAAATATTAAACGAATTATTGTATGCTGAAAATAATAACTGAATGCTGTCAAAATGCGATCTCCCAGACGAATGTGTGATAAAACTATGTACGATAGATGCACAAATGTCAAGATCCGTACATTATGTGAGGCTGAGCTGAGCATTACCAACAAAATCGAGAAAGAAGCTCTGCGTTGGTTTGAACATGTAGAGTGAATGGACAGCGAAAGAACGACTAAGAATATTAACAATGCGAATGTTGACGGATGCAGAAATAGAGGAAGACTGAAAAAGAAATGGAATTGACCAAATCCAACAAATACTTAAAGATATAAATGTTAAAAGTCGGAATAATCGGCGCGCGTGCATAATAAGATGTATGAATGCAGAAAAAGCGAGATCTGTCTGCAAAAATAAGGTTATGTAGCATTCTATTCTATCTGTCTACTTTTACGGGGAAACGGAGTGATGGTTTATTTGTTTCGAAAAGATAAGCAAAGGAACTAATTTTAAAATCATACCTAGTAGAACGTCAGCTATTATTGAAAATCGATATTCCATAAACCGAATTTGGAGTACCGCTAGGATTATTCCCGGACCTTTTATTTTATATTTTAAACAATGATGAGCCGTCACCGTATTACTTAAATTGAAAGATATTTTCTTCTTGGATAACATAAAACAATTTAATGAAAACTTATCAACAAATTAAGAGAAATATCACTTTATTAAATTAAATGAGCAGCGCGTTTATCTACCAAGCAAGAGGTCTCGGGTTTGGTTCTCGACATGGTTGACACGAAATATTTATTAAAAAAGGTGTTTTTACACTAGAATATTTTACAGTCCCTGGACTGGTACCTGAAGCCTAAGCCTAATCACCTTACCTTCATGTTTATAAAATGGTCAAGATACGCTGCGAGTGGTGTACTAATGCAATACCCTATGCATCATTAGGTGTGAAAAATGAATGATGATAATGATAAAACTTACGAAACAGAAAATACAAAATTTTACTTGAGACACCCGTTAAAAAATGTAAAATCATATACATTGAGACGAAGATAAAATTTCTTCATAAACACAAAGCTTATTGGGAATATGTTATGAGAAGAATTATGGAGGTTGTTTACTTTTTCTTATCCCCCTGGTGGTTAAATGAACAGTGAGTTTGCCAACAATACATGAGGTCTCGGGTTTGATTCCCAACATGGTTGACATTATAATATTTACTAGAATATTTCCTATTCCAAGAATTAGCACCTGAAGGTAAGACTATTCATCTAGCCTTCATGTGACAAAAAAATATCAAGATACATAACGATTGGTGTACTAATGAAGTGCCCCATGAACCATTAGGTGGGGACAGGGAAAAATGGTAATTTATCTTTGACCGAATTGCCGAAGACCCACAATAAATAATAATAAAAAAATTACAGCATTGCGTATTACATGATTTTTGTTAAAACTAAACGGTATTTCATAAAAAGTGTTTTGAATATTAAAAATATCTCTATCAAGCAAACATGGAATGGCATAACCAGCATGATATGATACGAGTACGGCACGCATTCTGTAAATAGAGAGACTGTAGGTCTTCATCTTGCAAAAAAAACCTTTATTTGCGTGCCTCTCAGCAGTGATTTTAATGCACATGTAGGTAGTTATGTGAAATATATCAGTTATTCTTATAACCGATTATGAACAATTCGAATATATTTATGGGTTGGTTGTGCACGTTGCTATCAGCAAGTCGCAAAAGGGACGTACATTTCCGTAATGTATACAATGTAAATGTTGTGTGATATGTTACTTGTAAGGTCGCTTGCAATGCATTTAGTATAATATACAGGGTGTACTTGTTTGAAAGCATTATACTCTAATTAAAATGAAGTAAAATTTTTCAGTTAACATATAGAAATGCAGTGGCAGAGAAATTTGATGAATAGGTATTTGAAGATAGTCACTCTCTCGCAGATATCTCCCCGATATTGTGCGAAAAATACTGACTATGCCTATTCTTATTCTCGGAGGTGGGGGTTAGTGCTATGTCTTCAGCTCCTGACGTCACTGCACCCTATGAAGATCTATTGTGACGGGACGGTTCTTACCCTCTTAGCCCAGGTAAAGTATCGGGCTATTAGGTAGGGGGCTAGTTTTTTAACATTCTCAGGTTTAACCAGTGATCTCCTAAGCATGAGGCTCCTTTTATGATGTGAAGCATCACATTCACTGAGTGTAGGCGTTTCCTCATCTTCACTGCAGAACCTACACCTAAAAGTTTCGGAAAGGTTCATTCTAGCAAGGTGTTTGTTCAATCTGCAGTGCCCTGGGCGGGCTCTAGTGATAGCCCTCACTTGATTTCGGCTTAGCTTTATTAGGTCAAAAGCAAAACTTTACGAGTACCCTTTTATCAGTTCCTTCGCATGGTGCTGGCCAGATACTTTTTGTCAGAGCATACGCTCATTAAGCTCATTAGAAGGAACACATTTATACAACCCATAGTAGGGTTCTGGGCCTATGGGACTGTCTCAGCTGTTCATCAGCCGCTATCCAGGTACCCAAATTAATGTCACACCGACACAATTAATCGCCCGTAGGCATTCCAAAGATAATTTGGAATTGATCTCAACAGAGCTTTGTACTTTTAGAGCAGCCTGATTATCTAAGAGAGTAACAATTCTTTTATTCTGATAGTACCTAACCAAAATGGATAAAATCGAGGTTCCTTTGTCCTGTTTTACGCACCACAAAATTGAAGATAAAACTGGGCGCCTTTATGGGTTTTTGGATATTTCTAGAAAATATATATATGGTGTAAAATAAATCTCTACTCTAGTACCATAATCCAGAGAATAAATATGGGAATACGTTTTTATAATGAAAAATCAGACCGCATTTCCTCTTGAGGCCGTCATTGAAAACCACGCAGGGGTCGGCAAAGTAGTGTAATTTGTCCCATACAAAATATTATTAATGCCTGTAATTTACCACCGCTACATATTAGCATTCACAGAAAAACACCAGATATAAATCAGAAGTAAAGCGAGTAAAATGAAAATAAATAATTTAGTAGCGTCCAAAGATGATCCGTTTCATTTGGCTACTGTATGAGGTTCGCGGTTTGATTCCTGGTAAGATTAAATAAATATTTGGCGGCCCCCATGATATAATGACTACGCATCAACGCAGGGTTTTTTCGGATTGAATTTCCTGTGAATCAAAGTAATTACACATGCTTGTTTCTGTCTTTAAAGTACACCTGAATTTTTTCTCATAATTTTGAAAGGTATCGCCATTGTCAAAATTTTATGAATAAATAGTTTTTTTTACACAACAGCAAACCAAACGTTGTTTACATCATGAGCTAAAATAAGGATTTGCCAAGAATATATAGCTCTCTCTTTAGTGAAATACAAGAATATGCATAGTTTACTTTAAGGTAGATCAAAATGAGTTAACAACAAACTCCAGCCGTTATTAAATACCCCTAAGTGACCTTATTCAAATTGAACACCATATTATAAAGCCATTTTCTTCTTAAGAATCAATAGCTCTAATGCTGTTAGCTTTACTTTTTTAGGCTAGGCGGATGGCTGCAGCCCCTGAAAAGTCTGTCGTAGTTCTGATCTTGTCTTCCAAGTCCAGGGGTTTCCGACCTTTTACCATGCGCGTCTCCCATAACATTCTCATAAAATTACTACGTCCTCCCCCCCTGTCATCATTCTCAATTTAAATTCATTCACAGATTTTCAACATGTGATTTATTTCTGTGTTTTGCCTTTTTTCTCAAACGAGTTGAAAAACCACATTCACAAAGATATGCTTTCAAAAAACAAATCTTCACGAGGGTCTCGCCGGCAGTAAAAGTTTGTAAGATGCGAGTTTAGATGGCACGAAGAATACGGCAGTATTGGAATGAAAGCGTTTAAGTTAATGGATTTTCATCACAAAATAATCCTTCGGTTTGTTTATTAGCGTGCCATGTTTTACTTCAAGATGTCGCATGAGCCGAGTAGGCCGCAGTAAATCGTTACTTAACACCAAGTAACATATATTGTGGTTGCTCAGTACCATTACACATGTTGGTATATACGGGGTTGTTGGCATCAAGACACTTTTTTTTAAAAACGAGAATATACATTTTAATAAATATGTTGTTTATTTTCAGAGCCGTCGCGTCCCCCGCGGGTCGCTCTGCGTCCCCCGCGGGTTACTCTGCGTCCCCCGCGGGTCACTCTGCGTCCCCCGCGGGTCACTCTGCGTCCCCCGCGGGTCACTCTGCGTCCCCCGCGGGCCACTCTGCGTCCCCCGAGGGGGGCGCGCCCCACCGGTTGTGAACCCGCGCCCTGGACTATAATCGGCTAGGCGGCTGCAGTCTCTAAAGAGGTTGCAGTTTTTCTCTCTTCTTTTCACACCGCCTACCATGAAATGCTTCTATTGGCTATCTTTTTTTTTTTTTTTTTTTAAATTTTTTATACATATTTGGACCCCTGTATTTAGTAGCCTAAAGTGTCATGTACAAGGCTAAGGTACTCTGACAAAAAAAAAAGTTTTTGTTTGTCTTGGAAATGGGATGTTCGATCACTGATTTTGGTTTATTACCTTTATGAGTCCAATCACCATTGTTGCAAAGTTCAAGATTGGCTATCGTTCCCCTTCTGGGTCTAAAGAACTGAAGGGTACTGTTAAGCATAATCTGTCTTTTAATTTAATAAAAAAATATAGATAATCTAATATACTCTGATGACCCAAAATACTGTCGGGATTTTCCGTTACATACATTATGTGGCAGTCAAAAATTGATTTCTGATGAGAATAGGATTCATATCAATGTCTAGAAGCGGGACAGTTAATCTGATTTTGCTCTTCCCGAAAGTGAGGGCTATAAATAGTCCACACAAATAATCGTGGCTGATTACACACGTTATTTCATAAAAGTAAGAAGATTTTAATATTTCAGTACAATTTTAATTACTTACTGAAAAAGCAATTTAAAAAGATATTTAAGTATTTTAAATCAAAAGGCTTCGTATGAATAAAATATAGAGGTGCTTCATTATGTGTGGTTTATAATTGAATTTTCCGTTTGACAAATTTTAGCTCTTACAAATTTTCGTTCAGCAAAGGGTAATCTAAACTTGTGGATAAACCTAGTCTGGGTACTTAAATAAATTATCATAAAAGTTTGTTTTAAGCTGAAACTTCTTCAAGGGTGTAAGTTAATGATTTTTTGCAAACAAATTAATTGTATAATTGATTAAACGTTTTAAAAATTATAAATACGTTAGTTATTATGTGTAACATGAAATAAATAATAAACAAAAATAATATGAAAATTTCCACAAAGTCGAAACAATAAAAAAATTACCTTCATTTTAAAACGTTTAAACTTGACTAAAAAACATTTTACGTACGTTAAACGTAAAAGATATCTTGTTCAACGCGACTAGGAAACATAATTGCGTTTAAAGTTGGCGATAAACTGATTTCGTCGTTTATAAAGTTAATTCTCTCTAAACAAAGTTTGTATTGAGTTTATCTAGCGTGGAAGATATATTTGAGTTTTTGTTTTTGACACAGAAAACGAGTTGTTTAAAAAAAGAAAAATAACTGTTAACATCGTGAATCTGAGCGCTGATATTTATTTAATTTGTCAACATTCGTCAACTAAGACTAATCACTTTGTAAATTTAATTTTACAATTCCTATGTTTGTATTTTTTAACAATAGATGAATACAAAAAAATAAGTAAACTGCTTTGACTGGTTAATCGATATTTTGCATTCCTTTGCAAAACTTTAACCCGTGCAAGCCTTTCATGTCTTTAAAATAAGTTGCAAATATTTTGAGTTTGTCGAAATTTTTTGTAGATAAGGTCTTGATTAACCTCCCCGGAGAGCTGTTAATATTAACATATTACAACAGAGATGAAGAACATTTTAGGGAAGGTAAGAAGAAAAAGAGAAGGTCTAGGCATCTACAGGGCTTATGACCTGAGGTCATAATAATATTTACAGCTCCCCAGGGAGTTAATTCCAGTCCTTGTCCACAAAAATTTGGAGAAACTCAAAATATTGTTGACAAATCCACCTGGTCAATGAAGTTTAGGCCATTTAAACCTGCCGATGACAGGTCACAAGCCCTGTAGATGCCTAGACTTCTATATTTTTTTCTCTAAAATGTTCTTTATCTTTGTTGTAATATGTTAAAATAAGTTTATTAAATACTGAGCTTTTTATTCCTTTGAATTGTTTTAGTTTCTTCTACAAATGTTATATTTTCGGGTATGAATAAAAAAATTAAAAAAGTAATTGCCGTTAATAAGCATGACACAAAAAAAAAACACTTATCCGAGTATATATATACAAACAAGGAAGTTAAATTAAACAATTAAAAATAAAATTCAGGGGAAACTTTGCCCATTCGGAAAAAATATATTCTCGAGAGACGTGGGATTATATTTATGAAATAATGCCATGCCCTTAAGTGCTTTTTATATTAAAAAAA
Organism: Micrasema longulum; assembly: GCF_059751315.1. Taxonomy (NCBI): domain Eukaryota; kingdom Metazoa; phylum Arthropoda; class Insecta; order Trichoptera; family Brachycentridae; genus Micrasema; species Micrasema longulum. The sequence goes on from NW_028277802.1 coordinate 208,188, forward strand.
CAAACAAATTATTCATTCTGCTTCTCCGTGTAGGTAGGCAGAGAAGATGAACGCAACACCGTTTCGTCGTCGCATACCTCTCTTCATAGTCATCTCTTCCTCTAAACATACAGTAAACAATTATTAAATTACATAATAAATATAAGATTGAAAGACAAACCAGCAAAGTTTCTAATTAATAATCATACATGATACCATAATTTAATAAATAAAATATACATATTAAATTATGGTACATTTTCAAATCGAGAGTCGATACCAGAAATATGGTTAACGGTACACTAAAATCATACTTGCCAAAACCAATGCTTGTCGCTGGAGGCGAAATTAGCTAAATTTTCTGTATTGTTCTACATATCTGAATGAAATAAATGAAAATGAAATTCCCTTCTCTAAAGTGTTCTTCATCTCTGTTGTAAAATGTTAATATTAACAGCTTCCTGGGGGGTTGAATCCCGTCCTTATATACAAAAATTTGTACATACCAGAAAGTTACAATTTTTCAACAGTAATTAAATCAAGAAGGATAGTAACTCGCCACTTTTAGAAATGATAAAATGAATACAAATTAGGCGAGAGTGTAACTCTGAGTCGGGTATAATTGAAAATATTTAGAAAGGGTCTCTGAGATGGTTTGGTCGTAGAGAATGAATGGATGATGAAACAATGGTAAAACTAGTACATATGGTGAAAATGAACTGTAACGTGAGACGAGGACGACCAAGAAAGACGTGGCATGTTCAGATAAACCAAAATCTTATGTCTGGTCATGTCAGAAGCAGGCAGGACCGAAGGTCAATGTGGAAGAAGCTAGGAATATATTTATTTATTTATTTATTTCATTCAAAATTACAAAATTAAATATTTATGAACTTATTAAGGCTTTTTAGGCTATGCCCGTGTCAAGCCACAATAAATAACAATAAAAATACATGGTAAAATTAATTAGATCAAATTATAATGACATAGAATCACAATAATCAAATTCCAAAGAATACAATGCAAAAAAGATAATCAGAAATAATTTTTAAAATATAAATTATACAAATTAAGAATTACACATAATCAAATATACAAAATAGTGGTATCATTAAAATCAACAAAATAATAGTAAAATATAGTAGTATTAAAAAAAAAATAACACAAAATAAGAGCATAATTTAAATCATCAGAAAAAGAATATATATATATTTAAAGCATAATTGAAATGATAATTGAGTTATGTTTTCTAGAAATTCACTCAATTTATAGTAAGAAATATAAGGAATAGGAGCAATAGGAGCAATATATGCCAGGATAGACGTGTGTGGTCGTCTATCTCTTTGCCTAGCTCTTTGGGGAAATGGCGTGATGGTAGTAGTAGTAGTAATAAAATTAATAAATTCCTCCATAATGCTAGCAATGCTCGACACACTTGCGAATATTAATTTTTATTTGCAAAGTTGTAGACGCCCCCAGATCTTCTACACATTATGGTGGCCTAATGATTAAAACGACCTCTAGCATCTCCACCGCCGAGACAAAACGAATTTTACAACTATAAAAGTATGCACAAGACTGAGTTCTCATTACACGTAACGAGCATAAATTTACTCTGGGAAATACGGGACGAAGTAGAAAAGAACGTATATCAGAGCGTGCAGTGTGAAATTAAAGTAAAATGAATGTTAGTGTTTCTCGGGATAGCAAAAGGTCAGTTTCGCTAGAATAATTATTTACGAAGGATATTAAAGTGCGCTTAGTGTATGACATTACGATGGCTCAATTTCCAGGATAGGTAAATTCAAGATACCAAATCACTGTAAAATCACCGGGGCGGGAGTCAAACAACAAACGAAACAAACAAACCATCACGCCGTTTCCCCGTAAGGGTAGACAGAGAGGATAGAACGCCACATCACTCTGTATTTGCATACAGATCTCGCTTCCTCTACATTCATACGTCTTCAAATGCACGCGCCCTGATTATTCTGAATTTTAACATGTCTATCTTTAAGTATTTGTTGGATTTGTCTTACACTTGCATTCGCAATGTGAATATTTTTAGCCGTTCTTTTGCTATCCATTCGCTCTATTCGTACTCGTCCAAATCAACGCAGAGCTCCTTTCTTGATTTTGTCGATTATGATTATATCAGCCTTACATAATGACTCGACATTTGTGCGTGGATCTATCGTACATAGCTTTACCACACATTCGCCTGAGAGATCATACTTAGACAGCATTCAGCCTACTTTCATCCCTGTAAGTCTATACTCCGCTCCCATACATCAGGGTCGGGACCAGCACTCCACTGTGAACTGCTAATTTTGCCGCTTGTGACAAACGTTTGCTTGCCTAAATTGATTTAAGTGCACCGTTCACTCTGCACCGGGAGGCAAATCTTAAATATCTTAAACAGAATCATGTCTTGAAAATAAAACCCAGGTGCTCACCTCTTTTCAGGCAGTCCATAGCCTTTTAATAAGGAAATATCACACACCCATAAAAATATATGAATTTAATTTAGATTTTTTTTTTTTTTCAAAATCAACGTGGAAAAATGTTTCCATGCATAACTCTTAAAATCTTAAAATGAAACGATGAAAACACATGTCTCTCGAAAAACGCGACAGTTTAGCATTGATAAGTGTGACGTCAAGTTATGCGACGATGTTCTATAGAAATTTAAACCATTACAAACAAGGTAGAAAATGAACATGAATCGCGACGTATTAGGGGCGTGGCCAATGCCATGACCATTTTCGCGGGAGAATTCAAAATTATAATTTTAAAAAAAATTTGTTCCACTAATAAGAAGTACAAAAAATTTTTTTTACTCGACAATATTTCATAGACTCTTATTACTGAACGCACACGTTCTTTTGTTTTGTCCTCCCCTTACGGGGGTGGTACTCGGATCCTCTGCCTCTGACCACCCAGGGAGTCCTTCTTTATCCAAAGTCGTTATCGTAATGTAAATATCCGTGTTTTTACTTATGTTTTGTGTAAGTTATGTTTGTTATGTTACTATAGTTTTAAGAAAATGTTTTTGTATATTTGGATACGTTCATTTATGTAAATTGTTTGTTAACATATTTTTTTAGAATAAAAAAAAAACAGAGGCATTTAGGGGATCCTGAGGGGTGGGGACGACGTGTTGGCTTCTGTCCATACGTCCTCCTCCCCCCTCCTTAATCTGCATAGAGTTTGTATTCCTTAGGAATATTTATAATAACTTTCCTCTATGCGCAGCTGACAGAGAGTCCCTCAGGACTCTATAACAGGACTCTATAACGATGGTGGGCTTAAGCGTCTCCCCTCAATGCCCTTATAAAAAAATTTCAGACTCTTATTACTTTAAAAATGTACAAACAAAATATATTTTTTCCCTATTCGCATTTAAAATAAATTAAAAGCATACTGACAATAAGTTTTTTGTCTGCAATTTTCAATAAACCTATTAATTATGTTTTATTGCAACTATTGTCTCTAGATTAATTACAATAAAGAACACTGTCACAATACTGTATTCTGTAAGGGTGCCTTCTCATATAACTTTAGCTATGGACGGCGTTTTCTGTAGATATTCATTATTTCGAAGAATCAACCCAGAAGGGCTCTGGTATACAGTGACCAGCGAAATGGGGACTGGTGAACACGACTGTTATTTCGGGAGCAAGGCAAGCAAGGTAAGAGCAGGAAATATAAAGAGAACTTTTTTTGTTCGTTGAAATATATTTTTGACAAAGTAAGTATAAAGTTATAAGTGTTTTGTACATACATAGTTAATTATAACGTTTCTAATGAAGTAAAAACTTGTTTTATAGAGGGAGTTTGTTTCACATTAATTTTTATTTTTACATGGATGAATTACATTTTATTTTTAATATATGGAACAGATTCCTTAAAATTTAGTTTTTATATTCTGAAATGTACAAAATTTTTCACTGTATGGAGTTCAGGATAAGGTGGGTCTAGTGTGTTTTTTTTTTATTTAAATGATTTAATATTTGCTTTTGATTTTAAGATTTTCGGAAGATTGTAAAAGATTTTATTTCCTTACAATAAAGATTTGAAGCCACAGTTGTGTCGCATCTGTGTAAAGGTAAATTATTTGGAAATCTGGGGTTTCGAGAATCAATGAATTAATTTACTATATTATATTATAGCCTCTGCGGGTAGTTCTACATATAAGCCACAATATGCATCTAATGGTCCACAGGTTGTACCTAGTTAGGCAGACCAGACATAATCCAGAGAAATTTATTACCGAAAACATGTACTAAAGTCGTTGTAATTTTTGTTAATAATTCGTTATTATTATTATTATTATTAATGCATATTTCTCGCCTACACTCTGTGGTAACAGAGGAACCTCGAATCTAAACAAGTACGTAATTTTTTTTAATTAACAAGATTTTCTATTGTCAAATTAAAATAGTTACAGTATAATAATTAGTAATTATTAATAAATTTTATAAAAATATGAGTTATTTTCAAAAAATGTTTTTAAATGAAAAATTTCATTATTGGGACAGGCAGTGCATACATTTTTTTAAGCTAACAGTTGTTAAAAAAAAATATTTTGTAAGACTGAATAATTGTTCACCCGTGCGTATTTGAAAGAAAATTTAAAAGTTTGACAGCCAAGTCCTTAGACAAAATGAACAAAATTGAGATACAAGCAACCGAGACTTGTTGAAAAGGAAACGCTGAAGTATCGATAACCAGAAAAGGAAGTCGCAGTAGGGCGAAAAAGACGTCTTTATTTCCAACTTGTCATTTTATGAAAGTTTCAAGCATTCGCTATTTACGAGATATTTCACGATTAAGTGTTACGATTAACTTCAAAATTTATTTGATTTTTATCATCTTATAACTTGACTTCCTTACTAGTTGTAATTAAGTATTTAATTACTTTTTCAAATTGCTTAAGAAAATTTATGAAAACACAAATATACATAAACATGATAACAAAACAAGTTGAAATTTTCAGATAAAGCTACAAAAATGAGTACGGTTTTTATACAAAATAGTAAACTGGTTTTTAACTTTGTGTAGTGAATTCGTAGAAAACTTTGAATAAATGTCATTTTAAATTACACCTAAGTCGTGTTAAACATGGGTAAATAATGAGGGATTTCAGTGCTATGGGAAATCGGACATGAAAATAGTTTAACACTGTAAAAATAAGAGCATTTAATTGAACGGCAAAGTTTTTCGAAAACGTATGCAAAAATAATAAAAATGAACGACGTTGAACTAAGTCATAAGTTCACCAGGAACAACAAATGTTAGAGCATTGTGATACATTTACGGGTTTTGCGAAACCAACTCATCATTCAGCAGAACTCTCCGACTGCTGATATCGAACGGTGTTTGAGAAGACAATTCGCATCTCAAGTATTGTCAAGAAAAACTTAAGTCGCCACATACAAAACACTATTACGCCAAATGGGTGAATAAAAATGTGTAAAAGTTTGACAATGCGGTACCCGCACAAAAAGCGGGAGTGGCGAAAAATTCAAGTTAGCAAACTTTTTTTTACTTGAAATCTGTTTTTAATCCACTCATTCAAATTAACTACTAATAAAATCAGAGTATAAATGGAACTTAGTGAGGAAAAACTAATATGAGTCAAATATTGGTTTCAATTACAATTGAGGGAGACGCGTAACGCTACAAAATCAACTATAAGTGAGATCTTGAATAATGAATAAATTCTGCGTTAGCATTTTAATAGATGATTTTTTGGTTTGAGGAGACTTCTCGCATATCGAGTATTGTCACCACATACAAAACAATACCATGCCACATACTCGCGTATTAGTCTGGATATTGAGTCAAAAAGACGAGACTTCTCTCCTCATATTTGAGAGGAAAATACTCGGAAAGATATGAGGAGCGGTGCAGAAAAAACGAAGTTTGGAGAATATGGTAGAACAAAGAGGTCTACAATATCAACAATGAGCTCAACAAAATGCAATTGATTAAAATAGGGAGGCTGCGATAAGAAAGAGTGCCCAATAAGGTACTTCACTCGGCGTCCCAAGGTAAACGTAGCGTTGGTAGATTCAAACTCCGATGGCTAGATGAAGTGAAGCGGGATGTGGATATTATTGGCATCAGAGGCTGGAGGAGTACGTGCCAGGATAGAGGGAAATGTTGGAGGAGACCAGGGCCTATAACGGGCTGTAGAGTCACTGATAATGATTAAATCAAGTCATTATATTCATAAAAAATCTTTTGATTTATATGTTTTTTGCTTCTACGCCTGTACGCTGGAATCTATGTAGATAGTTAATTTTACTAGTATTTGGTCAAAAACTGAGAATATTATTTGTTATGATATTTATTTGAGCCGTATACTGGGGGAGAAAATGGATAATTTCCGAATACTTACATGGGTAATAAAAATACACCCCCGGTATTATTTTGTCAAGACTAATTGGGTAGCAAATGTCTTTGTGCCATTAATGACGATGATCTGGCGCCACGAGCGTTGTAACAAAAAAATGTACGATAATCGAATTACATTTTCGATCAATCATTATAAATTACGTGAACGATCAGCGCTCAAGTTTTTTCCTTCTCTGGGAAGTAATTTCCTGTTTAAATCGACAAAAATAATGAAAACATCATACCACCTACGAATTTTCTCTCGTTACCAATAAGAGATGTTTGTTATAATGCAAATAAATAATTTTAAATTTTAAATGTTTTTAAAAATATTTTTTATGAATTTATTACATACGTCTAATCTTATTTGGACAAAAATACACTCAAGTTATTTAGTATGTCCAAATGCTTGCAGACTGGCTGGATTTTCTCCCTAGGGAGTTGTTCATATTTAAATTGATAGGTTTCAGCTCTTTTACTTCACAAAAGTCAACAGATGGAAGAGTTGAAGAAACGTGGATGTTCAAACAGGGGCAGAATGGTGAATGTTACACAGTGTGTAAAGTGGCCACTTAAACCAGCCGATGACAGGTCATAAGCCCTGTAAATGTATAGACTTTTATATTCCCTTCTCAAAAACGTTTTCCCTCTCTGTTGAAATAAATTTATTATTTAAATTACAAGTTATTTAAATTAAAAACCTGATTTTTATACTAAATTTGTACCGTAAAAATACCGTGCCACTCTAAAATCAATTATTCCGGAGGCATAAAAATTTCGTTACAAATCAAGCATTTAAAGCGCATGCTGTCACCTGTTAATTTTAGTCCGCTGCACTGGTAAATGGGGTCATATATGAGTTTTTCTGGATTTAGATTTGATTATATGAAAAAAGATCCCGCTGCATTGCAGCAGCAAATAAATGTTGTAAGTTGTCCTCTTTCTGTACTGCTACTGTAACTCCTACTTGCTTCTTGTCCTTTGACAGATTTAAGGTTTTAATGAATGTTTCATTTATGTTGAGAATACGAGTGGCTAGAATATTATTTGTGTAATTTTTTCCTCACAAAACATCATATCTATCTTTCTATTATAAAGAAAATCGATACATTTGAGAAAATTTTGTGTTCACTTTGTCCAAAGCAGTATCAGTGTACATTTGGTCAAAAAAATAGTATCAATTTTCTGATTTTAGAAACTAAACGTAGCTTTCCAGATAGAAAAAAAATAGACAATTTGATACAATGTGCTATTTTTTACAATAAACCATAGTAAAGTTATAGTAATTATCTAAAATCTTAACCAAAGTCGCGCACACTCCCGTCCAATGACATATAAAAGCGTCATGGTATCAGTTGCGATGTGATACACTGATTGTGAGACTTCGAGAGGTATCTTGTCGTAATTTTCAGAAATATTAAACTCATTGGATATGCCCGATTCATCCGCTTTGCCGGAGTCTCCAAAACCTTTGGAAATATATCATTATCGGTCCGCGCCTAATAGTGCATAGTGTGCTGCATAGGTACACTAAATGCAGTATTTCGATCATGTGTTTTTTTATATATTTTTTAATATACTTGGACCTCGGCTAAGTCCATATTGTTTATCTTAGAATGGGACGTTTGATCACGGATTTTGGTTTACTACCTTCATGAGTTCAATCACTATTGTTGCAAAGTCCAAGAACAATGGCGCGTGAAAACTACTTTTAACAACAATGTGAATATCTTTTAAGGATATTTCACGTTTCCTCCATTCTGCTTCAAGATTATGGCGTTGTAAACTGAAAAATGGGTACTGAAATAACAGGTGTTCGAAACTCTGTGAATAAATATCATCCCATGGAAAATGGTCATCATTCCTTCATTTAAATCTATGTGGGTAGCTTCGCATAGCTACGTGTCCGGTTAAGATTCGGGTTGTTTCGAAAGTTCTTTGGTGATGACGATGGAAGTTTGATGCATCAACCAGCGTCGGGAAAACATTTTAGTGATTTTAAGTATAGAACAAGCGAGGTAATGATCCTCCCAATGCTGCCGAGTATTTTATTGCATATTGCGCTTGGCAAAGCTAAGGAGGAATTCTGAAAAAAAAAGTGCCGTTTTTTTACAAGTTGCGGCTGTTCGTTCATCTGTTCTCTGATTTCCTACGATACCAGCATGTCCTTTTATCCAGCGTATTTGAATAATCATCCCTTTGATTTTTAGATGCTTAATTTTACTCTGAATGTCTACAATGAATGGATTTACCTACCGAATATCAGTTATAGCTTGAACGCCCGAACGACATTCCGATAATATTTTTGCACTAACCCACCTATCTGGTGGTTTTTTTTAAATAATCATTCAAGAGCTTATCGTATTGCGAGTAGTACTTTTCGTATTGATCGTCGTTATATGAAGGTAAAACAATCAACGTGAAATATTGCTGTGACGAACAATGTTTTTAATCAATATTTCAATGTTATTTCCGGAGGTAAATACGTAATAGCTGGTACGTATTTAAATCATTCCGCAAATTTGATTTACTTTCAAGCTTTTATATTCTAAAATACTGCCAAATGAACTATTTTTGTGATGTTCCGCGATATGTGTATACCGTGAAATGCTAGTTCATGTACAGCCGAAAATTGAATAAATTGAGTAACCGACTTTATGTAATTTCTTTAATATTTACGAACGTTGTTGATAATTTAACGAGTAAATTTATTAGATTATTTTCATCTCTAATAAGAAAAAAATGAATGCTAATAATAATAATTTCTGGATAGCGCCCAGGCCAGGAACAAAATCTTACAGATCAGGTAGAGCCTGCCCTTGGGTACTCCAGGGCCCCGATTACAATGGAAAGATAACAGAGTTCTTTTCGACTGTCTATAAAGTAAAATCGAAATTTATCTACGAAATTATGTAAATTTAGAAAAAAAAAATTAATGTTTCATCGGCAACTTATAATTAAACATGTTGAGGAAGAAAAATATTTGCATATTCTATTTTTCACGCAGAAAACATAAGTTTACTTTGTAGATAAAATTGAAGATAATTGTTAACTTCCTATTGTAATTGGGGCCTTAGCTATGGCCCTGGCGTAAATTCTACCCTATTTCTAAAAATAATTAACAAGAGATAGTCTTGAAAATAATTCCAACGTAGATATACTCGTACTATGCATACTGGTCTTCAACAATTTGGACATTCTCAATATTGAAAGGTATTTTAACAGAAATGGAAAACCGCTTGGAGAAGAAATATGGAAGTATATTAATTTACAGGGCTTGCAATCTGTCATCGGCTATTTAAGTGATGATTTAAATATTTAACATTCACAATTCTGCTTTTATTTATTAATCTGCACATTTTTCAATTTCATTTACCAATTTATATTTTCTAAGTAAGTAAAAAGGCTGAAAATTTTATTGATAAACTGCCTTGAGGGTTAAATCCAGTACTTGTTTATAAAGATTTTAACATTGTTGATACCTTGTATATTATATGCATGGTTTATAATGCAGATTTAAAAAAAATGACACGTGTCCCAAGTCCATACAAGCCGTATATTGATGATGGGTAGTAAAGAACTCACACGAGAGGTAGTATCATAAATGATCAATATAGTGCAGGCAATTGGTAAAATAAACCAAAGTAGGGAACAAAATGCCGAACACTCCTCTAGTGGAACGGAAGGCTTGTTGGCTATTGCCAACAGGCCGGCTTCTTCTGAAGAGTTTTAAGTGGTTTCCTCTCCACATGAGCAAATGCTGAGAAGTTTCTGATTGGCCCACTCTAGTATATCGTTTCTGATCCCAACAGTTTAGATAAATTTAAAGAAATATAATTGTAGAAAAATCCACTTTTTGAAATATAAACCAGGTAAACAATAAAGCAACTCCCATATATAAAAAGGCATATATTGAGTTGGACTGTATATAAAAGTGTCAACTTGATATAAAAAATAATAATTTAAATAATTACTTAATGTAAAAAGTAATCTAAAACAAAATTTATTTACATAAAATGTACATGGATAGTAAAATTAATGGGTAATAAAATAAAAAAAACATTACAATATTGAAAAATACAGAAAATATTTACAAGAATTATAAAGGTACAGCTGAAAATAAATACGAATAAAATGAAAAAAAACAATATAAAAATAGTTACTTATTATAATTCATAAAAAAGACATGAATAATAAAGTGTCCTTATCAAAACATTTAATAGATAAGTTTGAGTGAGTATTTTTTTTTTTATGTTATTATTTTATTGAATACGTTGTTATTATTTTAATAATTGTTTAAATGTAAACATGTCATTTTTACTGTAATAAATACAATACTGCTTACTAGTTCGACCTCATCCAGAATATGCATCTCCAATTCGGTCTCTATTCTATGACTCACATTGATCATATCGAGTCTGTTCTTAAAATACTTAATGCTATAAGTGATGTCTTATCTCTGTCGCAATCAATTTCTTTTCATGTTCCCCACCATGTCACCAGAAGTCAAAATCTACTTTTATCAAATCTTTTAAGAGAAACTTTTGTTTTTTTTTTTTTTTTTTTATTTCTTAAGTTAGCTTATATTAAAACTAATATAAACTATTATGTACATTTACATCATCTATATATATTTACATTTCCTTACAGTAACTTATACATTTATTTTTAAATTCTTTCAGACACTTTTCATTCTTCATACATTCAGGCATCTCATCATACATTTTTAAACCCTTATACATCAAACAATTTTGCGACTCAGCTCTTTTCAATAATGGTAGTCTTATTTTATCCTTTTGTCTAGTAGCATATTCATGACAATTTTTGTTTAAGACAACTTTATCCTTACAATATTTTGGTAATTTATCGTAAAAAAATTATGTATAAATATCAACATATTAAATTTAAGTCTCCTTCTTACAGATAACCATTTTAGTTCATCTCTCATTTTTTTTACATTGCTATATTTATTTTTCTTAAGAACTATTCTCATCGCTTTATTTTGTAAAATTTCTAGTTTATTTAAATTTCCTTCGTTTGCTAAAAATAATATTGTTGAGCAGTAATCTATATGTGGAAGAATGATTGTTTTGTAAATTAGTTCTGCAGTATCTTTATTTAATTTATTTCTCAATCTACCAAGGAAAAATATTTTTTTTGATATTTTTTTATTAACGTGTTCAAAATTTGCATTTAATGTCAATTTTGAATCAAGTTTTATCCCCAAATATTTCATTTCATTAACCTTTTCTATGGTTTCATTATCAATAAGTACATTCATCCTTGGGTTTGGCTTTTTCCTTCCTAACTCCATGTATTTTGTTTTTCCAACATTAAGCTGAAGTTTATTAATTTTGAGCCACTCAGATATTCTGTTTTTGTGTTTTTATGCTTTTGTTTTTAAGAAATTTATCGCACAACTTGAAATTCTTTGGGATGGATCTTTTCGCTTTCGGCATGGCTTAGCTCGAAGTCATATATATATTGATAGCGTTCTTGAATAATATTTTTATTGCTCTTTCTTGTCTTTGCTTCATAGTTTGTCTACATATAAAGAAATGTTATTTTTGACTATTTTCTTGTGCATTGGCTATTCATTAAATATAAATGAATTACAATAATTAACATGTTCGGATAAGGTAAAGAGAGGAACACGCCATTTGTACAATTTGAAGGAACTAGAGTCTTTAGTTAAGGAAAATAAAAGCAATAAATTTTATGTAAGCATTAAATAAAGCCAAAAAAATAATTCACATAAACTTAATTAAGTTGGAAGAGAAAACTTTAAAAAATACTAAAATTAACTTTGGTCAAATATTTTTTTCCTAAAGATGTAACTTTTTGTATGGATAGTACTTTGAGCTATAAAGAAATATAAAGCGACTTCTAAAATGGCCAGGCGGATCGCTTTATACCATTATCTTTAACAATAAAACCTAGAAACAGAAATTAACAGGAGACCGACGCAAACATTACCTCCACAGACGCCCAACTGTCGCTCTTAAAGCGAGGGCTGTAAGGGTCAATTTCGAAATGTCGCCGAATCGTGGGTACACGTCCGCTGATGTAAAATTAAAATGCGGACATTGTTTCTGGACCGGAAGTACACGGAGTTTCCAGTTTTAGTTCTCATTCAGCCATGCGAACAACGATACTAAAGGACTACGCTCGTCTTGCTACGCTACACATACGGGTATATGGTAGAAATATATCATTAGCATTAGCATTGTAAATTCATAGTTATTGGTGTTAGTGAATGCTAATTAACATAGCTAAATTTTATTTTTATTTATTTTTACTATATATATAAAAAAAATAATTAAATTACTTGCATACTCGTATGTAAGAACTAACAATATGAATACAACATAAAATATATTTGACTTACATTTTATGTATTTAATCTTCGAGACACAGATTTTTATTTTAATAAAAAAGAATAAATTATTATTATTTCTTTTATTATTACAAAACAAAATATAAATATAAAAAATAAACAGAAAATGTTTTTATAGATGGTGTAAATTTGACTACCACCATACCATTAAGGAAGTAAACAACTTTTAAAATAAGTCAGAGACTCACTATGGTAAGTGTAATGTTTTTATTGTATTTTCAATGTTGTAATTGATATGTGTACTTTTTTTACCTCTGTGGTTTAAATAGTTAAATACAAAGCGATTAGAGTAATGGTAACGATCGTGTAGTGGAGAGATCCGGGATTCAAACCCCACTCTACCACAATTTCCGTTTCTTCCCTTGGTTTCCGGTTTCTTCCGTAGATTTCCGTTTTTAAATGGTGAGTTATTTACAACTCGTTGAAAATTAACCCTTAAAATTGAATTAAATACAAACATTTTGTTTTTAAATTTCAATTACCAAAGAACAACGACATTGCCATAAAATTTTGCAACTATTTAATTGCATGATTTCGATAGGAATAGATTAAGATATATTATATCTACTGACGTTGATATGTCGATGAGATTGCATTAAAAACGCGTTATCGATATTAATAACGAAAGTGTTGGAAGCTGATATACGCCGTTTAACTCATTGCAATTTTTGTACAATATTCTCTCAAAATTCTCCCGTTAGATTTGATGGATTGATATGAGGCCGCTTTTTACAAACCTGTATATTTTTGTGTGTAATCATGTGTTCTCTGGTGAGGATAACTCTTAAATTAATTTTTTTACATTTTTCTTCATTGAGTATAATAGTGAATAATAATTGCATACAAATAAAAAATAATATAATTTAAAAATATAGATTACACAAACATCACTCTGTCAGATTTAAAATTTACACTAAAATGCATTATGTAACTTAGTAGACTTTATAATAATAAATATGTACATCTCCCTTCCCCTCCTTATCCTCTCATCAAGCATTCTTGTTCTAATCCCGCCCAATTTACAGTAACTTAATGTTCTTAAAATAAATATTAAAAAACTTGATTTTTTCCTTTTATAAATGTCCTGTAAGAGGCTTGCATTTCTAACAATATTGATCGGTCTGAAGTTGACAGTGTATTTCTGTACTTACGTTCAAGACGTCTTAACTCTTTTTTTTGCGTCGACAATTTTCTTCAAACCATGCATCAGATTTCCTTTTTCGAATAGTTTTCGTAGTAAGTGGTGCATGTTTGTCTATCAGGTTAGATATTACCTCATTATACAACCTAACCAATTGATTAACGTCGTTTGAGCGACGGTCGATATTTGGACCGACGAAAGATGTCAAAAGTTTACAGTTAAAATCTTCTAAATTTGATTTTCTCCATGGCCTTGATGTGAGTGTTTTGTAAATTACTGTTGGTTTTTGTATGTTAATTTTACAGTGCACTAATCTTTGTATACTATGTGGAAATCCGTTATTAGTTTTGAGTTTATACTCTGTATCTGTTTTGTTTACTATAAATATGTGCGTAGAACTGTTGATTTCCCAAATAAAATAAAATAAAATAAATCATAAAAAAAAGTTTATTTCTCGAAGAAGCGCCTAAAGTTACATAACCGGTCAAATAAACCAGGCTGTTGGCTAATTCGTATACTGTTAATGTTTTATTTTTTTGTTTGCTAACTTGGTACTTCGCTATGTTTACTTTGTGTTCCCAAGAGGATTGGGCTAAAACTCAACTTGACAAGTTATACGAGTGCCGAATGGGCGAATCGTGAAAATGTGTAAAAGTTTGACAAGGCGGTACCCGCACAGAAAGGTGAAAGTGGTGAAAAATTCAAGTTAGCAAACTTTTATCACTTAAAATCGGTTTTTAATCCATTGATTAAAAAAAACTACCGATAAAATCAAAGTGTGGAAAAACGAATATGAGTCAAATATCGGTTTCAATTACTATTTAGGGAGAGGCGTTTAGCCCCGGAAACCCAACAAAATCAACTTAAAGTAATATTTTGAGTTTATCCGAATTTTTGTAGACAAGGACTGAATTCAACTCCCTGGGGAGCTGTTAATATAAACATACTACAACAGAGGTGAAGAACATTTTGGAGAAGGTGAAATAATTCAATTAGATGAATCTCACCCGCATAAATAAAGGTTTCAGCACTTTAACTTCACAAACATCAGTAGATGAAAGAATTACAGGAATGCAGATGTTCAAATATGGGCAGAATGATGAATGTTAAACAGTGTGTAAAGTGGCCACTTAAACTAGCCAATGATAGGTCATAAGCCCTGTGCCTAGACTTCTATATAACCTAAACAAAAATGTTCTTCATCTCTGTTGTAATATGCTTATATTAACAGCCCCCCAGGGAGTTTAATACAGTTCTTGTCTACAAAAATTTAGACAAACTCTAAATACTGTTGATAAATCGACCGGGTCCATGAAAAAGTATAGAAATTGAAAAAAAAAATTTAAGCGTTGCCTAGTATGTAGGTGAAATAATTTAATTAGATGAATCTCACCTGCATAAATAAAAGTTTCAGGTCTTAAACTTCACAAATATCAACAGATGAAAAAATTGAAGGAATATGGATGTTCAAATATGGGCAGAATGGTAAATGTTACACAGTGTGTAAAGTTGCCACATAAACCAGCCAACGACAGGTCATAAGCCGTGTAGATGCCTAGACTTCTATATTACCTAAACTAAAATGTTTTTCATTCGTGTTGTAATATGTTTTTAACTAAAAGTAAGATAGAAATGATGAATAAATTCTACGTTAGCATTTTAATCGCACACAAAAATGATCACTATTTTTTTCTATGAGATTGAGGAATAAAATGTTTAGAAGTCTTTTATACCAGAGTAAGTTTGCTATATTAAAATTAAGTGTGATAGACTTAAACTGACTATCCAAGATATGCTGCAATAGGTGTACTTATGATGTACTAAGTGCAGGTATAATAAGTAAGTTTTTGGCCAACATGTTAATAAATTAAAAACTCTCCACAAGTGTGAGTCATATGGTGAGAACTTCTAAAAGATAACTGCTTATTAAAAAATAATATTTTATGGCGAATTAATAATTCATTCATGTTGGACTAGTCAAAAATTGAGTCCGAGATCTTACGCATAAGTTTGCAATAACTAGCGCTCGTACTTGTTAAGTCGTACTCTAAAGTGCCTAGTGCTCGTATGTTAACATCTAGTAGTAAAATAGTGCTTTCTAGTTTCTCAACACTAACGCAAGATTAACAATAGATAGAGAATACCTAAAATAAGGAAATATGGAAGTCTAGGAATTTACAGGGATTATGACCTCTTATTGGCTAGTTTAAGTAATGAACCAAAGTTTAAATCCCACTCTACCGCAACTCGATTTCCATTTTTTCAGGACAAGTTATTTACGACTTTTAGGAAATGGTCTGAAAATTTAAATATTTGATTAAATAATAAAAACCCAAGTATTAATCTATTTAAATTTTTTTTTTTAAAAGTGGCCACTAAACAAACTGTGTAACATTCATTATTTTGCCTATGTTTGAACTTCCATATTTCTTCAATTCTTCCATTTGTTGATTTTAGTAACTCCCGAGGGGGTGAAATCGAGTCTTTTGTCTACAAACATTTGGACAAACTTAAATATTGTACTAACACAAGAGTTGTTTTTTCCGATATCTGAACCATTGGAAAATAATTTAGGAGTTCCCCAAGGATCAGTTCTAGGACCAATTTTATTTATATAATATATATAAACGACATCACAAATATAATAAAACACTGCAAACTACAATTATTTGCCGATGATACATTAATCTATATAGCGGGAGAAAATTATACAGAGACTTTACAAAAATTAAACGAGGACTTAAACAGAATATCTGAGTGGCTCAAAATTAATAAACTTCAGCTTAATGTTGGAAAAACAAAATACATGGAGTTAGGAAGGAAAAAGCCAATCCCAAGGATAAATATACTTATTGATAATGAAACCATAGAAAAGGTTAATGAAATGAAATATTTGGGGATAATACTTGATTCAAAATTGACATTAAATGCAAATTTTGAACACGTTCGTTAATAAAAAAATATCAAAAAAAATTTTTTCCTTAGTAGATTGAGAAATAAATTAAATAAAGATACTGCAGAACTAATTTACAAAACAATCATTCTTCCACATATAGATTACTGCTCAACAATATTATTTTTAGCAAATGAAGGAAATTTAAATAAACTAGAAATTTTACAAAATAAAGCGATGAGAATAGTTCTTAAGAAAAATAAATATAGAAATGTAAAAAAAATGAGAGATGAACTAAAATGGTTATCTGTAAGAAGGAGACTTAAATTTAATATGTTGATATTTATACATAAATTTTTTCACGATAAATTACCAAAATATTTTAAGGATAAAGTTGTCTTAAACGAAAATTGTCATGAATATGCTACTAGACAAAAGGATAAAATAAGACTACCATTATTGAAAAGAGCTGAGTCGCAAAATTGTTTGATGTATAAGGGTTTAAAAATGTATGATGAGATGCCTGAATGTATGAAGAATGAAAAGTGTCTGAAAGAATTTAAAAATAAATGTATAAGTTACTGTAAGGAAATGTTAATATATATAGATGATGTAAATGTACATAATAGTTTATATTAGTTTTATAATATATAAGCTAACTTAAGAAATAAAAAAAATAAAAAAATAAAAATATGATTATTTTTTAATTAACGCTTTATTCGATTATTTATTATTTTTAAATTAATGCCGCAACCAATTAAGCAAAATTTACATACCGCGCCAGCGGTAGAGTCCTAAGTACAGAACTTCTATGAAAGCAGAACGGTAGAAATTGTACGAAAGCTGTTCCGAGCTCAGAATAAGAAAATGCTTTAATTTTTTTGCAACGAAGAGGGAAAACAATTTTGAGAAGGGAATATAAAAGTATAGGCATGTCATTGGCTGGTTTAAATTACCACTTTACACTTTGTGTAACATTCACCATTATGCATGGTCATAATTTCTGTAATTTTAGGAAATATTAGGAAATTCAGCCTGTCTATTTGGACATACTCAAATAATTGTTGAAAAACTACTTTATTCAATTTTGATAGATTAAATTTTAAAATTACGGAATATAGGGAGTTATATTTTTATAATACCTATAATACGAGTATAATATTATATGGAAAATCAGTGGCAATGCATTGAAGATGTTAGGATTTGTTCTACGTACTGCCAGGGTTTTCGATAATACCCTCGTACTGAGAACTCTTTACAACTCCTTGATGCGAAGTAGACTCGAGAGTGGCTTGATGATTTGGGGGCCACATGAACTGAAGTACTCTCTTATGATAGAGAAAATCTAAAATAAGTTTCTGAGATATCTCTACATGAGAGAGTGCGGGTATTATCTTTGACTCTACTAGACCGAGTTCCTCCAGGGTATGCTTGGCTAAAACAGTTTAGAGACTAGAAGGAATGTGTATTTGACCAGACATTTTTGTCGATTGTTGCGCGGTATGATCGATAATTCTGAGATTATGATGAGCATTGGTTTGTATGTTCCTGATAATTACCTAAGACAGAGTCAGCATATATTATTGGCCCTGTATATTCCGATATACAGGACTAACCGGCCTATGGTTATGCCTGTTGGAAGGGCTACCGCTATGCTGAACAACGTCACTCTGGATATTGATGTGTTCCATGTATCCGAAGGGGTTTTACGGAGCTGGATTCTCCTACTTCTTTGATATGAGTATCTTGTTAGTATTTTTTTCTTTTTTATAATATGTACATATTGAATATATTTTTATTAAATAAAATAAACACGCATCTAATGGTACCGACATAGCTAATCTTTTTGCAACGCATTTTTCTTCAGTATATGTTAATAATTCTTCCAATGTTAATTCCTTATTTAGCTATACTAATACTGTAGACCTGAATAATTGTGAAGTGTCAGCTGAGGATGTCAGAATCGCTCTAAGTAAACTTGGTAATGGTAAATGTATTGGTCCAGATGGTATTCCTGAAATACTACTATCAAATTGTAAATCTAGTCTTGCCAAGCCTCTGTCTTTACTGTTTAATATGTCTTTAACAACGAGTGTATTTCCTGATATTTGGAAAATTTCTATAATAAGACCGATATTCAAATCTGGTGATAAATCTAACGTAACTAACTATAGACCCATTTCAATGATATCTCCTGTACCTAAACTATTCGAATCAATTATTACAAAAAAATAACACCTATATTTAAAAATGTGCTGATTGAGGAGCAGCATGGATTTAGGACAGCCAAATCAACGACGACCAATTTGCTTTCTTTTACTGATACTATTTTTACAGCGTTCGAGAATAATCTTCAAGCTGATGTACTGTATACAGACTTCTCCAAGGCCTTTGACAAAGTTGATCACAACATTTTATGTGCTAAACTTCGTGCTGTAGGCATTAGAGATCCCTTTTTATCGTTTTTAAAATCCTACCTCTCACATAGAAAACAAAGTGTAAAAATCAATAACTTCATATCAAA
This sequence comes from Micrasema longulum, assembly GCF_059751315.1. Classification (NCBI taxonomy): domain Eukaryota; kingdom Metazoa; phylum Arthropoda; class Insecta; order Trichoptera; family Brachycentridae; genus Micrasema; species Micrasema longulum. The sequence continues at coordinate 227,524 of NW_028277802.1, forward strand.
TAGCTTCCTAGTAACTTCTGGTGTACCACAGGGTGCCCACTTGGCCCCTCTTCTATTTAATCTGTTTGTTAATGATGCTGCTAATGTTTTTTCTTTTACAAAATTCTGGCTTTTTGCTGACGATAACAAGATACTTAAGCTAATTAAAAATATTGATGACTGTGTCAGACTCCAAGAAGACATAAATGCATTTCATACTTGGTGCAAAACTAATAACATGGAACTTAACATCGATAAATGCAAAATTATTTCATACCATAAATGTAAACATCCTTTTATTTTTGATTATAAACTTAATGGCCAAGTTCTTTCGATTGTCACCTCTATAAGAGATCTTGGAGTGATCCTAGATAATAAACTAACTTTTCTGGAACACTTTGATAATATAGTAAACAGATCCTTAAAAATTTTAGGCTTTATTAATAGAACTACGTCTGATTTCCAAAGTATGCTTACACTTAAAACACTTTATTGCTCTTTAGTTCGCCCTATTCTTGAATATGCATCTGTAATCTGGTCCCCTCATTATGCTGTTCATATCAAGCGCCTTGAATCAGTTCAACATCGTTTTATAAGAAAAATTGCATGGAAAATGGGATTGGAAAGAGGAGACTATTCATATTCTGATATGGAGAGGTTTTTAAGCATATCAAGTCTTGAAAAACGCAGATGCATTGCAGATATAATCTGCATGTATAAAATTATGAACTGTCTCATTGATGCCCCTGAAATTTTGCAAAAGATTCTTTTTAACGTTCCCACCCGTAGACTAAGAAATAATGAAATGCTTTTCCTCGGTCACTACAGGACCAATTATGGTGCACAGTCGCCTTTGCCCAGAATGATCAGGCGGGTGAACGATCATCAAGATCTTGATTATTATGGTGTAAGGATGTCTTTCTTTACAAATCAGCTAAAGAATCTGTATAGTTAGCCTATGCTTTTTACTTAATCTAAAAAATCTATCATCTGTCTTTGCTGCTTATTTCTGTTCCTTATATTTTTTTATTCCTTTGTAAAAAATTCTTTTAATTGTAATGTTTATAATGGACTTTGTCCGTAAATAAATAAATAAATAAATAAATAAATAAATAAATAAATAAATAAATATTATAAAAATAAAAGACGAGTGATACTTTAATCCACAAGTTTGGAATATCAAGTAACCGGTTTCATCGCTTTCGCGACATCTTCGAGACTGGTATCTTTATTAAGGAGTTCAATGTATTTATACAAAACAGAGGTAAGGATAGATAATTCAAAATTATATGAAAGTAAATTAAATTAAATTATTTTTATCTTAAGGATCATTGTATTTTTTAAAAAATATTTTGTGTTAACTAATGAGTTGATATAATGCTATTTTAATGAGTTTAAGTATTTTATTTTTAGTGCCCCATCCTTCGTGAGTGTGATTTTTGTCAATTATGATTATGGATATTCCAAATTTGTGGATTAAAGTATCACTCGTCTTTCATTTATATAATAAATTACAATGAACTTCCATCAACAATTTTCACTTACAAACTTAAATATTGAATATATGTTTGTAATGTATATGTTAAATTTAAATAAATGAGTTGAATTGAATTGAATTTAGTTTTGGAAACTATTAGAAAAACTATAACTATCATTATTATTAGTTTAGCGTGGTCTAGTATTAGTATTTTTCGGTATGAATAAAAAAACATAAGCCCTAATGCTATAATGCTATATAATCACAATAATAGCATTTAATTTGGTGCTTTGTGTTTACATATTTAAAGAAAAACATTTTGTTTATTTTTTAATTAACTAGGGCTATTATTGAGTACCACATTTCAAAATCTATTAAATATTAGATCTTAAAATGATGAATAGTTATTTTAACCACTCAACGGAGTTGTAGAACCTTTACAAGTTAGACTTACTCGTGTATGCATTATTGGAAACATTGATTTTCCATTGTGTTCGCCGACTATGAAACTATGCTTCCACGGCAAGTAGTAATTCTTTTTTCCTATAAAATCCGCGGTACTAACATTTTTATTATACCTAACGGATATTAATGTTTTATATCTGCCTCACTTAATTGACTTATTTCAATGTAAATATTGATATTCATAAATGTGAAATTCAGATCAATGCACAAAATATTGTTATTCTTTACCAAAAACCAAAAAGAGTTAATATAGGTGCGAAGGTTTTCCGGGTCACTTTTATCAACATGTTTATTTTTTGGGTGATACTGTGTGTGTTGGATTTGTTCCTACGTTTCGGCTACTATTGAAGGAGCCATCTTCAGGGTAAATTGAGTGAAGATGGCTCCTGGCAATGGTAGCTGAAACGTCGGAACAAATTCAACACACACGGTATCACCCAAAAAAGAAACACATTAACAAGAGTTAAGATCTTTGTGAGGTATCACCATACGTGATGTCATTTTTAAAACTCTAAAACGTACATTTTTTTAATAACAAAGTAATTTGTAATTGAAAACAATTACAAAAACGATACAAAAATGGTGTTTAAGATTTTTTTTTAAATAATGGTGTAAATGTAATAAAATCAAAAACCGCCATAGAAAAATTAAACGGATTTATATAGTAACATATTACAACAGACCCAAAGAACATTTCAGAGAAGGTAATATAGAAGTCTAGGCATATACAGGTCTTATGACCTGTTATTGGCACGGTTAAGTGGCCACTTTACACACTATGTAACATTTACCACTCTGCTCATATTTGAACATCCATATTCTTTCAGTTCTTTCATCTGTTGATGTTTGTGAAGCCTTTATTGATGCGGGTGAGATTCATGTCACTGAATTATTTTACCTACGTACAAGGCAACGCCTGAAAATTTGTTTTCAATTTCTATACTTCTTAATGGAGCTGGTGGATTAATCAACAATAATAACAGAATATGGGCAAAATGGTGAATGTTACACAGTGTGTAAAGTGGCCACTTGAACTAGCTATTGACAGGTCATAAGCCCTGTAGATGCCTAGACTTCTATATTACCTTCTCTTAAATGTTCTTAATCTCTGTTGTAATATGTTAATACAAACAGCTCCTTAGGGAGTTGAATCCAGTCCTTGTCTACAAACATCGAAAAAAAAAATTGGTTAAAAATACGGGCTTTGCCAACTAGAGTATTTTTGCATTGTTTGTAAATAACAAATAAAACAAAAAAGTATCACTGGCTGGTTTTCATCATGTGAATTTATTTTACTTTTTATTTATTATATTGAAATTTTAAGCTTTGTTTTTTTAAAGCTTCCTCTTTAGTATAAGGCCATGGAGTTATTGTGTGCTTATTTAACATAATGCTTTTTTGGTAGAACTCATTTTTGTATTCGTTCATAAAATAAATATTTTTTTAACTATTCCTACACTATAAACGTATTTTGAGTATGCGTTATGTTTATTTATTTTTCGTGAGCCATTTTTAAATTCTCTTATAGTCTAATACAGTCGATAAAAATATCAAATAAATAATTGAAAACTTATTGACTTCTAGTTTTATTGTATCGATCGTATCGCCTTAGAGATACCACGAATAGCTAAAGTCCCAGATCCCAGTGGATTTTAGACAATATTAGTAAGCAGATATTTTACTTACCGGAATATTCAAGATAAAACTCTTGGAATTTTCAAACAATCCCTTTTGATCCTGGGTTTAATTAAAAACACAAAACGACAAATAAAAATGGTGTAGTCCCTAGAGCTCGACGAATGCTGAACTTCTAGAAATGTTATTTACATTATAAGGTAAATAATTTAGATTATAATAAAAAAATCTATATCATTAGGAAATGACTAGTGACTTAATTGTCTCAAAGATTGATTGATTAATCTCAGTACCACATATATATAAATCATATTATACATATATATATGAATATTACATATACAAAGAGAGACCAAAAAAAAAACGGAAATTTCGTCATAACTTCTTTATTTTTACACCAAATGTTAAACTCTTTCAAAGTATTCTTTCTTGTCCACAACGCACCTCTGCAAACGATCCTTCCATTATTCAATTGTTTCACTAGTCGGCCTCGTGGTGTAATGGTCAGCGCGTTAGCCTGCCATGCAAGACGTCTCGGGTTTGATTCCCGACATGGTTGATATGAAATAATCATTTAATATTATAATTGTCCATTGATTATTATAGGAGCAAAAATTCATTTACATTTTCTTGTTTACTCACGAACAGGCCATGCCTTTGTGGGATTTTTTTGCTTACTATTTTTCTATTAATATGTATTAAGTTGTAATTATGCTTTTTTTTAATACTCTGTTTTATTATTATGTTTATTGTAAGAAAAAAAAAAAAAAAAGGGTGTTTTTACACTAGAATATTTCATAGTCCCTGGACTGATATACCTGAAGCGTAAGACTCATCATCTTACCTTTGTGTAACAAAAATGATTAAGAGACTCTGCGATCGGTGTACCAATACAGTGCCCTATGCACCATTAGGTGCAGAAAAGGAATGATGATGATGATTCACCAGAGATGTTAAATTTTTAAGTGATAAAAGATATTTTAGTATCTTCGTTAAAAAGCAATAAAAAATTCTAAAAAATTGGTAGATCTTGAAATTTGAAAACGAAAAGGCAGATACATTTTCATGGATCTAACTGAAGAAATCTGAAATTATCAATTCTTGTCATATGAGTTTAGAATTATTTAACCGAAAATTTTCAGTTGAATAAGCTCACCCGCACCATGGTAAACTATTCCTTTTTTAATATTATAATATTATTTTTTATATTAAAATGTGCCTTTATTTTTACTACTCGATTTGTCTACTCTATAAATGTTAGCACTTACCTACCATACTATTTTAATATTTTATAGAAACTATGTTTATTGGGTTCGTTTCTCTTATGTATGTACTCGTATGATGAAGTAAAGTTATGTTGGTACTCAATGATCGATGAGTTAAGTCTGTTGAGATTCTCAGGCATTGGGGATTAAATTAAAAGCTAAACCATGTTCAACAATCCTTATTTTCTAGAACGGTCTTAGTAAAATACCATGAATTATTTTTTTAATCATGTTCAATCAACATCTTATATTCATGAACCAAATGGCACGTTGAACGGTTTCGATAAATAAAAACTAATTGATTAATTAATTAAATTCCCGGATTGTTGAAGGTTTAAAATTGATAAGGGTAAACTAAATCTGCATTACTATTTGTTTGATCAAATCACATGTTACATCGGGATTCTCAAAAACCTTTGAGGTTAAATAATCGGTAACACGTTTCTAAAAAATGTTTTCGTTCAGATTCGTACATATCTTTTTATGTATTAAAATTCAACTTTACAAATACGAGTACCAATAGACATGTTAATTATTTTAATTTTCACCCGTAAAAAAAAAATGTTATGTTTTTGAGATCTTAGGGAAAGAGGACGAGACCATGTTTCGTTTTTTTGTTTTATTAAAGGTGGTACAAATACAAACTCACATTTAGTTAGATGAAAATGGTTTTATTTTAAATATCATTTAACAAGTAATGGAACTTTTTTTAATTAAAAATTTTCAACTTCAAAATGATTACAATTCTACACAATTTAGTCAGAAAAGCAAAATTTATAATTCTCAAATTTAATAAAATTACTAGAGCGAGAGATCACCACTTGCTATCCCCAGAAGTTATTATTAAATTATCTACCCAGAGATATAATTAGCATTGTTAACATAGCTGTATTAAAAAGTTCCATTAGTACATAGTTAATTTAATAAATAAAAAACTGCTGATACTTTTAAATATTCACTTATCATTTTATTGTGGTATATAAATGAACAATATTTTTATTTTATTTAAATGTAAAGTACAGCACGACTGCCAATCACAATGTACATATTTTTAAAAAAGTACATTAGATTATTGAGGTCCAACGCCTGGTCCATAAAAAACAATAGTAAAAAAAGATGAATAAGTCACTAATACACATTATGATACATAGTTAGAGAAAAAGAATCTAAAGCTGGTAATCCCAGCATGGAAAAGATCTACCTTTCTCAGTAGGCTGTTCAACAGACCAATTATCCCCCTCACTGGCATCATCAACGGTAAATTTGTCCTGCATTCAGGAAAAACAAATGGTGTCTGTAGCCTAGCTATTAAAAAGTTACTCGTTACGTATTCTATTTTTATTCTTCTTCTTAGATTGATAACCAGTTGATTTCATCATTTAAACATAGGCTGAATAGTGAAAGTTACACTCATTGTAAAGTGGCAATGACAGGTCAAAAGCTATAATGCCTAAACTTCCAAATTCCTTCTCTTAAGTGTTCACAATCTCTGTTGTAATATGTTGTTACTCTTCTACTAGATTAAGAATTGCGAATGTTTTATTTGATAGATATTATAATACACCCGAGCATAAATGATTTATCTTTAATTTACCCTTTAAATATGAGAAAATTAATCAAATTGACTCACTGATCCATTGAAACAAATTGGTAAGAGACTTTTGAAATTAGACTTATCGCTGAAGGATTCGAAAATAAATTACTTAATCGGTTTGTACTCTTGATTTAAATTTAAAATGTTGCCTTTCTCTTGACATGATTTTCATTTATCATTGTAATTGGTTTGAACATTTAATGTCTTTTTTCATTAGATCCTAGTCTTTTTTTATTATTTACCCAATTTTTCCGTTAGGTAAAATATCAACCATCGCGTTGCGTCGGGATGTTGATATTAGATACGTTAAACTCTTGTGTGGCTGTGATGTCACACTTGTCTACTTACGATACAAGACTTGATATATCACTTTTATTTTTTTGAACAGTGATGTTGAATTTATTTTAATTTCATGCCTAGATGCCTAACACCACCGACTTCGTCAGACGTATCCACTAAGGGATTTAATATATCTGTGGGCGTATCATTAAAAAAGTAAGTTTGTAATGTATAGCATAATATCTAAAAAATTCATTAATTTTATGTCCTATCTCTGTTATACTAAATTTGTTTTTATTTTCCTGCTATTTTTCAAATCTTGTAAGATGAACTTTTGTTTTTATGCCCCAATATCCAGAATGTGTAGATTAGTCAATTCGTCACACAACTTGGAATTATTTGGGATAGATTTTTCCGCTTTTCCGATTGGCATGGGTTAGCTGAAGTCTTATATATTGATCGTATATATGAACATAGAGTATACTAGTATTTTACTACCCTTGTATGCCTTTGCTACATTGTTTTATGTTTTTTGTATTATTTTTTTTTGCATATGTCTTCATATAATTAAAGTAATTATAAAAATAAAAATAAATCTTTATAAACCATAATATCTGTGCCTCAGAGGCAGACGGATGCAAATCCAAACGTCAAATGTTAAACAGTAGCCTAAATAATCTACTTTCTCTAAGTGATTTCTAATAATTCAGAACAATTATTTGTATTTTCAGTATTTTAATACATTGGTTCTTTTATTATAAGACTAAAGGTTCTTTATAATCAACGGACATGATCATAAACTCGATACGAGAATCTAAATGTCATTTTATCAAATTCTGGATTTGCATCCGTCGTCCTCTGAGGTACAAATATACAATGTGATAAATACGAAATAAAACAGAGGTAAAAGTAGATAGTTAAATGGCGGACTTATTGCCACTAGCAATTTCATACAGCCTGATCAAAAACATATAAAAAATACAATAATAATAAAAAATAATTTTATAAGATAAAAAAAAAATTAAGATTAGTTATAATTGGCTGAGGTCGTACATGCGATAAATAAAAAAATGAATCACAAAAGTGAAATATAACTTTTTTTATACATTTGTAAAGTATAAAAGGTCTATGAAATACTGCCCAGTAAAAGAAAAAAAAATGCTAATTATTAGTAGCATAAAAAATACTTTTAAATTTGTAATTTTGAATTCCCGCGAAAACGGTCATTCTATTGGCCACGTCCCTAATACGTCACGATTCATGTTTATTTGTTCCTGGCCATTGAAAATATCACGAATCTTCGTCACGAATCTAACGTCACAACAAACAATGTCAACATGTCGCATTTTTCTAGCAACGTACTTTTATTAAATTATTTTTTTTCATTTATGTATGAAAACATTTCTCCACAATATCCATATATATTTGGAACATACTATTGATTATTTTAAATCCATTTGATATATTTTTATCGGTGTTCGTATTATGTGATATTTCCTCATTGTTGTCACTGGTTTTATGATTCACAATCACAAGTTTTTTGACTGCTTGCTTCTTATATTAAAAAAAAACCATGTTCTACTTTTGAATTTTCAGGGCGCTAAATTATAATGCTTTGGTTTGGTAAAAATTAAGTATATTTGAAACATAATCTAGGCAAAGTTCAGTAATTTCATAAAGAAGTTTGTATTTCGTGTGCATGATGTATTATGTCTAGGATATCGCAGAGTTAATGGGTTTCAATTAAAACTTTTCTTATGGAAGACTACCTTAGATCGAAAACTCGTACAGTTTCAAACAACTCTTCACTTAGAACCGATGCGGTTTTCTTAGTATTACTTTAAAAATATATTTGAAATACAAAAACTTCATGTATTATATTGATGATGCCGTGCATTTTGCTAGCAACAAAGGAGACCTCCAATTCTAGTCACCAAAGGTCTACGATGTATGCAAGAAGATCGATTTGCTGATAAATCGGAAGTAATGGTTTTTGAAAGGGATGAAAATATGACTTAATGTGATATCATTGTGATCGTCGATATTCTGAATCCGGTAGAACAATTTGTGTATCTGACAAGTACGTTTACTAGAGATGCAAAGGCTGAGAAAAATGTTTAAAAGAAAGGGAACAAGGTGAACAGTGCATTAAAATAAACCTCGGCAAATTATGTTTGTCGCAGGAGGCGAAATTAGAAGTTCACAATGAAGTCCTAGTGCCGAACCTTATGTATGAGCGAAGTATAGAAGTGGAAGAACAAGGATGGAAGTATGCTGAATGGTCTCGAAATGCGATCTCACGGGCGCATAGACATGTGCGGTAAAACTGTGTAGGATAGGAGCACAAAAGTCAAGATCTGGGCATTATAATTTATTTGGTTTTTCTATTTAGTTTATCTACTTAGTTTTTCGTATTTTTTTTCTCTCTATCTATCCTCGCCTCTATTGCATACACCATGATTGGTCTGACACACGTTTTTTTTAAGCCAAATCATGTTTCTAATACGCATGTGTTCATCGTACCATATGACATTTCTTAGGCATCCAGATGTTTACTAACTGAGATGGATATGTTCTCATCATCACTATAGCTGCATCTTATGCGTGGCATGTGGTGTTAACGACCTTATCTCCTTAAGTAGATTCACCACTTTCTTCATTCTTAAAAGCGTTTTTATATATTTATTCTGCTTGTGTAAGAAAAGGTTTTTGGCGTACATATATTGTTGTGCTATTTATTATATAAATAAAACACGAGTGATACTTCAATCCACAAATTTGGAATATCTATTTTAATGAGTTAATAGCAATAGCATTATATCAATCCATTAGTTAACCCAAAGAAAATTTGTTGATAATGATCCTTAAGATAAAAATAACTTTATTGAATTTACTTACATATAACTTTGAATTACCTATCCTTACCTCTGTTCTGTATAAATACATTTAACTCTTTAATAAAGATACCAGTCTCGAAGATGTCGCGAAAGCGATGAAACCGGTCACTGGATATTCCAAATTTGTGGATTAAAGTATCACTCGTGTTTTATTTATATAATAAATTACAATGAACTTCCATCAAGAATTTTCACTTACAAACTTAAATGTTGTGTTATATTTAGTTTTAAAGATGCCAAACTTGTTTAGTTTCTTTGTTGATCTCAATATGTGTTTTTATCAAATTGAGTTGTTTAAACTTCTGGGAATGGAAATTCAGATGTAATATGCTTGTAAAATTATTTGTGTAATATAATTTATAAAAATAAGAAATAAACAAAATAAAAAATTATTATGTTGATAAATATCAAATGATTTCCAAAACAATTCGCCACAATGTCTATGTCTACTAGCTTCTGAGTTGAAACAGAGTTTTTTGAGAATGTTTTCATTGTAATAATGAGGACATATTTTGATTTAAATAGCAGTGAAATGATCATATTTTGTTTTACTAAACTTTGTACAACAAATAAATGTCAAAAAAACATTAGATGGACATACTGGCGTTTGATATTTATTACCTTAATTAATCGTCTAATTTCACATCTTCTTTCTGAATATTTTGTGTTTTATTTTTAAACACCATGTTAGCGTGTATTTTATTCTTTTTTGTAAATGTCCCTTGGGCGTAAATGAACAAAATAAATAAAGTAAATAAAATGAGACAAACAATACGAGTATCAACAACATCGAGAAAAGTGAGGCTCCGTTGGTTTGGATGTTGTTGAGTCCGCAATGTCCATATGCCCAGATGTCCGACGAGTAGAGCGAATGGGCAGCGAAAGAACGACTTAAAGGATACACGACGCGGTGAATTTTGATTTTTTTTTAGTGGGAGTTGCTCATTTTTTTCCTATGCACAAGGCTCATATTTCCAGCAAAAGCCATGTTCTTTCTAACTACTCTTACTATAGAGTGAGGATCTGGTGAGATAATCGGCTGCGGCCTTGAAAGGGACCTATTCCGCATTTACATTAAAAAGGGGAACCACAAAAAACTAATTCAGGGGAAGTCGGACTATTAACAAACATTAACCGACCTTCCGTTCCACTTTGAGAGTGTTCGGAATTTTGTATCCTATTTTTATTTATTTAAACTGGTGCATGCTATTATTATTATTATTGTAGATACTTGATATAGCGCCTTTTTTGTGAAAATGACCTCAAGGGCGCTGTACGATATCCCAACACATTTTGCAGCAACACAGCGCATTGACGGTTAGGATTCAAGTTGCCCGTTTCCAATTAAAATTAAATTAAATAACAGATAGGAGCTAGATAACATCACGTCTTGCAGCCACAGAGCACATGGACGGTATAAAGATTCACAGTATTTAAATATTGAATTATGGTGTTTTTTATTATTTTTTCAAAATTGTTTACAAATAAGAGCTGGATTTTATTTTATTTTTTATTTTATTTTATTTATTGGGGATATCAACAATAATACATGTAACAAAAATACAACAAATAAAATATACAGAGAATAAAACCAATGACAGATATCCACATAAATACATTAAATACACGTACAATACATACTAGTGTGTTTGTGTGAGTGTAAGTGAGTGAGAGGGTGGGTGTTATATTGGAATGAGGGTGGACATGTGTGTAAATATTGCACAAGTGTCAAGTGTCGAAAATATAAATATATTTAAAATATTAAGATTAAAACACATCCTGCAGCTAGAGAGCGCATAGACGGTTGAAATAATAAACCGTATTTATGAATTTTAAGTTGGTAATAATTAAGTACTTTATGATAATGATTCAAATACAAAACATACATTAGCGGAGCAGTAAGTTAGTCCAATGTTCATTATAAAAAGTTAACAACAAAGAATTAAATAAATAAAGCACTGTTTTCACATATTATATTATTATTCACGAGATGAAAGCGACTACCGATGTCCTTACGTGATGAGTCCTTATGACTTATTTCTACGATGCGGTGAATGCAGAAAACGAGGAAAACATGGCCTAACCGAATCATGACGAAGATGAATGAATGCAGAGGAAGCGAGGTCTGTATGCAAAGAAAGGGTGCTATCCAATTTGCCTACTTTTACGGGAAAACGGCGTGCTGGTTTGTTCAAATGTATTATGTTATGCTTACATTAAGCAGTTTCATTAGAAAATGTTTACATCAAACGCATACGTATTACAGTCGTGTATGTTTCAATGTTTAAATATAATTAGTAACGAAACGCAATTACTTCGATAAATTGAAATGTCTTGTGTCACGGATTTTGACGATTCGTCGCAGAACGCAAATGGCAAAACAGTTTATAAACAAAGTACGAATCTATAGAGGGAATTTAAAATTGAATATGTTTATGTCTTAATTTGTTGCAACAAAGACAAAAAACATTTTCAAGCAAGGAATATGGAAGTTTAGCCATTTACAAGGCCTATCATTATAAAAAATTGTTGTATCAATTTAAGATCAAAATAACTCCCGAGGAAGGAAATCTAGGCAGTCTGCAAACATTTGGGCATACTCAAAACATTGTTGAATATGTTCATCATCATCATTATATCCCTATCTGCTCTCAGTGGTGCATGGGGCACTGCATTGGTACCACGATTGCAGCGAATCTTAATTATTTGTTACTTGTACGTATTGTTACTTGCACTTGTATCTTTTTTTTGAAAGGAATAACCCGCTAAGCTTCTATTTTTGAGGGTTGTCAGCAGGTGGGATAGATATGTAAGGAGGTAATAAAAAATACATTACAACACCCAGACCAATAGAGAAAAAATCTTTCTTTAATTTTTTTCTTGCAACTTTGACGGGAAGAGCCCACGACGCCAGTTTCACGATTACCTGTCTAACCAACAACGCCACGGCGCATCTTTTACTTGTTAGTACATTTCTCTGTGTATAGGTGAATGAAAAATACAGTTATGTGTATGAAAGGTAACAAAAACTCTTGTTTTAGACTCGATAGCTGCTGTTAGGTGAAAATTTAGTGACCTATGCACCATTTGGTGCGGAAAGATGAACGATGAAAAAATTAATAAATATTAATATGTACTGTGATCAATCCTACCCTTCGGGTGCCAGTCCACAGACAGTTTAAATTTAAATAATCGAATCTGGGACCTCAAGCGGATCACAGCCAATTACAAGGTGGACTTATCTTTACTTAATTTTCTTATTCAGGATTCTATTTCACAAGCAAAACATTTTTTTTTTTATCTGCCCGAACACGAATGAAATATTTGTACAGCACCCCATAAAATTTGTTTTGCGCGATAATTAGAAAATACAACGAAAATAATTTATTCTAAAATTGTCAAACTGAATAAACTGTACCGAATAAAATTTAAAGCTAGGTGTAAGTGTAGACCTGAATAAATAAATTCTCAAATTCTCAACAAGCTAATAGGGTGAAATTTAAAACTCAAATAAAAAAAAGCGTGTTGTGAACTTCAGAGTACCCGTTTGCCGTTTGAACTTTTTCATATTTATTAAATCGAGGTAATACTTTGAACAATTCTGTAAATTGAAATTCTATTTTTTGTATAAAAAAAATAAGTATCAAATCCCGCTTCGGGCAGAAAATGAACTATGTATTTCTTTATTCAAAAATGTTTTCACGTTCGCTGCAATTTTGTCGACGCGGGAAAATATTTTACGATATAAACGGATTTTCCGCCCAATACTCGAATTTCCGTGTTCGATTCCCGTCAATATTTATTTTGCAGTTAGTTTATTACGACATTATTAATAGTCTGGATTAACTTACTGCAAAATTAATATTGACTGGAATTGACTGCCTTCGTGTGTCACTGATACGCTGCGATTTGAGTACCAATGCAGTGTCCTATACACGTATAAAACATGTGAGTCGAGGTCCTGTAAAAATACCAAGACAAAAGTTAAACACTGCGAGACGACTTGACCTTCCTTTGGGAGGGTCCGATGTCTCGCGGGGTACCCGCTGGCACGGCGTGGGTTTAAACTGTGTAACTCGGTTACACAGCTTAGACTATACCCTGTCTTCGTAATCTATAAGTGTGAAAGCACTACAATTATTGATATGAATCATAAATTATCCATCACAAACGGGTAAGCGAATGATTATGTTGAATATTTTTTGAAATTACAGTTACGTTAACTCTTGAAAGGCTGTGCTACAAAATTCCTTAATCGGTGATGGAACATCGTGTAACCTCAAGAAAAAGACAGAATATTCTTAAGTTCGGGAACTTGAAAAAAAAACACAGAGATGACACACTGTTAAATAATAACTTTTCCATAATTCATAAAAATTGTATTACAATTTAAACCTGTTAAAACAAAATACATTAAAAATCGTAAATACGCCAGTCATATAAGTAGCGTGCAATTCCACTTACTGTCAATAACCGACTGATTATTGGCAGTAAACCGAATTTCTTATTTTGTTTTTGTTTCTTTCACACAAACACCAGCCACAGAACAGCCTCTCCGTCTTCATTTTTACAAGTGTGAGGTTTATAGGTCACTGATCAATGGCACACACACGTGCAATGATTTCACCTGAAATATAGATCGACGATCGATGAAGAAAGTCATCTATTATATTCTGCAAGACACGAGAGAGCAATTCATTATTTATTCGCCATGTAATAGATACTCATTAAACAGCAACCTCGTGTCTTCTGTCAATCTCTAATTAAGGATAGAAGCTCTAACCGTCAATAAATATAATTCCTATATACATTCTATTCTCATGCTCTTTATTATACAGTAAAACAGATTTTTTGTGGTATTGGCATCACTTTCATTCGTACAATAATTATTCTTTGCATAGTTCGGATAAATATTTTTTGTAATCAAATCCAGCGTATTTATAAACATTTTTCTTTCCAAATTCGGTGTGCCAATGTCTATTTAAAGATTACAAAAAAATACAACTTAATCATTATTTAAATAAATAAGAGATATATATCAAGTCTCGTATCCTATGTAGACTCGTATACAGCCACACAAAAGTTTGAGAATGTAGGACCAATTGGTTCATGAATGTTTTTCTTTGCTGAAAGTATACATCTATATACTAGGATTTGGAACTATCTGGGGAAATTTCATCATACATTCTTAACATTCTACGTAAATGAGAAAAGAGCCTTAACACTGACTTTTGAAATTGAAGGTTAAAAGATTTAAAAGATGGAAGTACGGAATAATCAGAGGGTGGTGCTTTTAAAACCAAATCATTTTTCGGTCGCAAAAATACAAAAATTGATTATGTAATTGCATTAAAAAACCGTTTACTTTTCCTACTGTCCCATTGTTAAGGAAATTTAGAATTTTAAATATAAAATCGTAATTTGAAATAATTGTTAACTTCATATCCATAAAAACAATATAAATAGTAGTGTTTCTACGTCACAAACGTAATTACGCGATTTAGAACAACAAGTAACATCTTAATTCCAGAATTAAAAACAACTACACAACACAAAATCAGAATCATTAAACATAAATTAATTTGCAAATAATCACAATGAACACTTCAAGAGAACTAGAATGACATAAAAGAAGCAGTTTTGAGAGCTGCAGATTCAAAGGTTGGAAATAGACCGAGACAATCCAGGAACCCATGGTTTGATGATGAGTGTAAATAAAAAGTAGATAGCAAAAATATACTCCGAAAACAGTATATTGAACGACCTACAAGAATAAAAAGACAAACTCTGAACAAGCGAGAAGAGAAACAAATAGACTGATAAAAAGAAAGAAAACAAAATTCTTAAAAAGTGAGATGCTAAAAATGGAACAAGACTTCACTGATAATAACGCCAAAGAGGTATTTATGGGAGTGAATTTCTAATGGAAAGGTTTCGAACTGAACACAATACTATGCAAGGAATCCGAAGGATCCGTTGTACCTGATAAGGAACATATTAAGTCAGTGTGAAAAAACCACTTTCGCAGATTTCTTAACCCTAATAGTGATCTAAAAAGTCATCCTACTAACATATCCACAGAATTAAATGACAAAGAACCTACGAACACGCCAACGATGTTTGAATTAAAAGCGGTATTAAAGATGTTAAAAAACAATAAAGCACCTGGTAAAGACAATTCCTGCCGAGTTACTTAAATACGGAAAAGAGCACCTAAAAAATAAACTACAAAATTTTATTATAAAGAAAGGGACCCTAGAAAAAATACCAGAGGAGGGGCAAATACGTATAGTATCCATAAAAAAAGTGATAAATTAAAATGAGGAAAGCATAGAGGCACTTCTATGCGCAGCATATAAAATCTTTATCGCAATATTAAAACAGAGAATTGAAACGTACGCAGAAAATATACTGGGAGAGTATCAAGCAAGTTTTCGAACTGGTAGATCCACAACAGATCAACTATTCACCGTTAGACAAATTTTGACAAAATGCTGAGAGATTGATTTAGTCATACACCAACTATTCATAGACTTCAAACAAGCATATAATAAATAAATCCCTCCAAAACTTATCAAATCAACCCTATCAGATTCAAGATGTCAGGCAAAATAGACAGAAAAATTTCCAGCATCTTAGAGATTAAAACCATTAGACGATCTAGCCCCATTTCTTTGAAATATTGTGCTCGAACATGTCATAAGAATAACTCTGCTCCAATATTTATTACAAAAGTAACCAACTTGTCGGATATGCGGATGATATCAACATTATCGGGAGATCAATAATAGACATTAAAAAGGTCTTTGTTACCTTGAAAACAGCTGCAACACATGTGAAACTGCAAATCAATGTTGAGAAAACAAAAATGATGACACAGAGCAGAAACCTATCGCACAGAGCAAAAGGCTGTCCAATATAAAGATAATTACTCTTTCGAAGTGTTTTTAAATTTGCCTACCTGGGCTCCAGTATAACAGAGAACAATGATGAGCCATCAGAAATTAAAATTAACATCTAAAAAATAATTATAAGTACTGTTTTGGCATATGGGTAACACTGACAAATGTTGGACACTTTTGAACGAAAAGTACTCCAAAGAATTTGCGAACCAGTGAGAGAGAATAATCAGTGGCGCATTAGGTATAACGAAGATCTGTACAATATATACCAGGCCCCGAGCATCTCAGCACATATAAAGTTGCTTGGATTAAGATAGGCTGGACATGTTTAGCGAATGCCTGATTGACGTGTCCCTAAAAGATTAATGAGCGGACACCCGGGAGGAAAGAGATCAGTTAAGGACCCAGGCTGAGATGGGAGAATGAAGTGAAGAAGGACGCAGCGCAGTTTCTTTAAGTGGAAAATTGGAATACGGCGGCTGAGGACAGAGTTGGAGGCCAAAGCTCGATATAGGATAAAGCGTCATCAGAGAATTATAATAATGTTCGACGTTTGCGTTCGAAATAATTTTGCCAATGTTTTTTTTTCTTTTGGATTTAGATCACTGTTTGTTTTATGTTTCAGAATATATTTTATGTTACTGTGGTGCTACTTGTAAAAACCTGTGAGTGACTTATTTGTAATTTGTTTTGTATTTTATATATTATTAATGTAGCTGTTGGTTATCCGAATAAAGAATAAAATAAAATAAAAAACAGCATTATTGTGTTTACAAAGGAATATTTTTCTTTAATAAAAAGAACAAAGGAAATTAAAAGTGCTGTCAGAAAAACAACATATTTAAGAAAGAAGTGAAAAGTTACATTCATAATTCCTTTTTGTGTAGCACTGATCGAAAACACCGTATACGAGTATTTTTTTGTAATTTATATGTTTTACTGAAAATGTTTACTAATCAAAAATAAAATAAACACATAATTATTTAATTTTCATTTTTGTGAAAAAATAATAATATTTTAATTTAGCCCCTAAAAACACTGTTTTTATCCATACTACACTGTATATACCTATACCATATTAATGATATGAATACGAAGGTAAGTTTGTTTTTTGTTTGTGTTTTCTTCACGTCGCAATACCTGAAGAGTGTCATAGGCTACTTTTTATCCCGAAAGAAATATAAATCCCTCGGAAGAATTCTAAGTGAAAGAATTAATAAATCTATATGAATATGATGCTACCTCACCGCAAACTAATGAAATGTCGTTTTGATTGCATAGCTAAACTTGGAGGATCGGCAATCGATACTGGCTACTTTTATCCATACAAATATATCATTCTATCGGGAAAATTTTCAATAATAAATGACAAAACTAAATAATTTACTAATTTGTTCCTAATACTGCGCGCGCGGAGCCGCAGATAAAAGCTAATTCGTTTTATATTCCGTTTCGAAAAAGGACTACATTAAAAAAAATAACTAGGCAGGTGTATGCATGAAATTTTAAATGTGAAAATATTCAGTAAAAAGGTGTTAAATCCAGTAATCGTCAACAAAATTTGCACATACTGAAAATATTACTAAATATCATCACACCAGATGGTGCATGGGGCATTGCATTGGTGCAGTAAACGCAGCGGATATCGATCACCTGTTACATGAAGAAAAGGTTATCAGCCTTACGAATCAGGTCCCAGGTTATATTTCATGTTCTTAAACAAGAACACGAAATATAACAGTGTAGAACCATCATTCCAAATGATAATTCATTTCGACTTTCTAAAAAATCGAACGCGGAGCCTTCAGCATAGTGGGTGAATGCGTCAATCACTACATTGCCAGGCGGACTTATCTCCACTCAATTTCAGGATTCAGGATTTTTACCCGAAGATAGCCAAGCACTAGTACAAGATTCTGGTTCTATTTCATACACAGAACTGTATTTTTACCAAACCACCCGGACACAGAGAATAGGTATAGTATCGACTTTTCGCGTATTTGCCCCAGAGATAAGTATTCTTTTATAGCATCTTTTTTTATTTTTTTATTTGAAAATTATTTATGCACAAACCTTAATTTATTCACAATCTTATTGTAAATGATAATATGTTTAACTTATTTTGTAAATGTTGTCTGAGTCTTTTGTTTAGTTTTGTCTTGTTGTTTATTGTATAATTTCAGTCCCTGATTTATTAGTCTCGACCGTCCTCGCCTTGTTTCAAAATATTATGTATAATATATATAATATTATATAAAAAAATTGAATTTTGGAAAAAAATTGATCGGAACCAGCATGAACACAATCACAATACTAGAGAAAAGAACAAAATTAGACTTCCATTTAGGAAAAAGGCAAAGTCACAAAATTCAATTTTATTTAAAGCAATTATAAAGTATTACGAAATGGAAAAAATATTTATGAAGAAAAAAACATATCAAAATTTAAAATAATGGTCAAGACATATGTGATAAACAATTTATAAATTAAATGTATTTGCAATGTTATTATTAGAACACACATAACAATATGTATGATATGTGTGCCCTATTTTAAGATTTAAATAAATAAATAAATATTGTTCTGATATTCTCGAATCGTGTCCATGTTTACAACATGTTTTTTTGAATTCGTTTCCAATTACGCTAGTGGCTAATTTATGAATAAATTTTAAAGATTGTAGTCAAAAGAGTTCAGTTATATTGAATTGTTTACTTTGTTTTAATAGTTATTTGCTGTTAAGATAAAGCAGGTCAATGGTAACGTAAAAATTGTACTTCGCTGTCTTTGTAGGCCATTTATTTCTT
Organism: Micrasema longulum; assembly: GCF_059751315.1. Classification (NCBI taxonomy): domain Eukaryota; kingdom Metazoa; phylum Arthropoda; class Insecta; order Trichoptera; family Brachycentridae; genus Micrasema; species Micrasema longulum. The sequence goes on from NW_028277802.1 coordinate 246,824, forward strand.
TTTGATTTCGTGTTCCCCAAACTAAACCAAACTCACTATGTTGGAGTAAATTATTTACAAAAAAACAGCAGGGAGTATTCTTGATTATCCCGTTGGATTTGTATTTCGTAAATGCGAAATTACGTACATTACTCCCTATTTGGGAGATCCTTTTGTTTTATTTTCCAGAAAGTTGAAACGTAAGAAAGAAAATCTCACTATACTTAACATTTATTCATCGAAATCATTAGTATAAATGTCTAACCTATGGAAAATTGATCGATGGTAACAACGTTCTGCATTATTTGTAAGTCGTGGTGCACGCATTTTGTTCAGAGTTCCAGCCTTCTTTCTTTTCCGAGGAGACGGCATTTTCACAATATCTCAATATTTTCTTCTTTACAATGTTAATTTTATATGTGCTATTATCGTCTAACTTGCGTTTTCAGCTCTCCGTAAACACCTCGGTCACTAAAATTGAACAATTCGTTCTAAAAATACAACTGAACTAAGCGCGCCGTGCCCACACAAGCCCAAATTTAGAACCCTACGCGCAGCGCTGTGACGTAACCTCGCAACTCCTCCTCCGGGCTAGTCAGTCAAAGTTTGAGACATTCTGTGATCTTTATAGTTTTTGCACACGAGACACCTAGAACGAACCGCATTCACATAAAAAAACAAAATGTTTATTTTTAAACGTTTCATAAATTGTTTTATAAAATTCTTTTATTCTGAATATTAACTAAAACTGCAAGATTTTTTATTCGTATTTTATTTCGAAACTAAAGCCGTGACGTGACGGCATCAAGGGTTCGGGAAAATGTAATCTTTTTCGAAGCCCATTGTTGACTGTTTGCCGTCGATCAGTTATTTAAAACGAAAACAATATTTCAATATTTATTAAGCGTTAACATTGTATCAGCGTTTTTCCAAATTTAAAATTGAGCTTCAAAATTTAAGTAAAAAATGAAATTCTCGTTAAATAATGCTTTAAAAATAAAAGTTACCAACTTTATTTCAATCGGGAAATCACGGTTTATTTTATATACAGTTTTAAATTAATAAGGCTCTAGGAATACTGTCTAGTAAAAAAATATATTTTGTTCCTTGTTAGTTGATTGTTGGCCTCGTGGTGTAGTGGTTAGCGCATTTGTTGCATTGTCACACCAAAAGGTAAATAAAATGGTTAATACGCCATTAGAAAAAAACAATAGCTTTTACGTTGCATATATTATTTAATTTTATTAGAAGCCTACAAAATGGAATTTCAAGAAGACGAAAGTGAGTATTTTCGACACCTCGTTCTGTTTCCGTTTAATGGAAGGAATAAAGACACTATGAATTATTGACTCATTTGTTGGTGTTAACATAAGTTGTGTCCGTTTTTTCCAAACTAAGAGAGCAATAGGTTACAAAAATAAATTAATAAGCAGTCGCTTTGATAAAAAATTTAGATCAATTGTGGAAACATCCTAAAGTTTTAAACCGGGGAATATGTTTCTTTCCTATGCATATTGATTGAATTTTTTCTTGCAACATTATTCAGATTATTATATACTTTAAAATCCTGCAGTTCTTTGGGCATATTTCCAGGGGGAACTCTGATAGTTTAGAGAAAACTATTCTTCTGGGAAGTGTCGTAGGGACAAGGTCGCGTGGACGTTAACCGACAAGATGGAGCGGCACAGTCACTGAATTATCAGAATCATCACTGACAAATCCAGGTAGATCCTGTTAACAGACGAGCCATGTCTGGAGTCAGGCGTAATCACTATCCTCAGACATGAGGCACGGATTGAAGAGAGATACTTCACTCTCCGTATCCAAAGAACTCTAAATAGGTGCGAAGGTTTTCACGGTCACTGTTATCAATATTATGTATCTTTTTTGGGTGATACCGCGTATGTTGGATTTGATCCGACGTTTCGGCTACCATTGCAGGAGCCATCTTCAGGGAAAACTGAACTAACTTCAAAGAACTCTAATTTGTTTTTCTTAATTGAAGTCGGTACATCTCTTTTGTTCCATTCCTGTTTTACATTAGTGTGTAATATATACTTATTTAATAAATAAATAATTACGTCTAAATACTAAATACGTCTTATTAAATTAAGAAAAACCTCTAAATGTATTTTTCTACTTCAAAAATAAAATGTCACATTGAAAATTTTTTTTTTTAAATAACTTGAAAATGAGGAAATTCAGTGTTTTTTTTTTATGTGTTTTAATAGACTGTTAAACCAATCCAATTTTCTTTTTTTTTTAATTGTAATATATCGTATTATCAGCGCTCTGATTTTTTTTAATTTTGTATTTTTGTAATTACTCCGCATGCGACGCCTCAATTTATTTTCCCTTCTTCTTCGTGAGTTTTGCTGAAAGGTCAGTTTCCTTTTCGTAAACCGGAAATCTATCACAACTCTATCATAATTTTCTGATTCGAAAGAGCTAGTGACGCCGTCCAAAGTAATTCGTTAATATTAAAAACATTTTCATGATTTTTTTGTACATTTTTAAGAAACTTCGCCGTACAATGTAGTGCTCCAATTTGTACGGCGTGTCAGAATACATCTTTCGCATCCGATTTCCCGTAGGGCTCAACTGAAATCGAATATCATAATGTCACTAGTATGATATTTAATGGTTTAAACATGATCATATAAATTTCGTACGAAACAATGTTATCCGTTGGCAGTTTGTATCCATAAATTCGATATCATATCACTGACGATACGCCCGCAGTTAAATAGAACACCTGTTATCTGCCATTATTCCATTCAAGATTCTTCCGGATCAACAGACCTAGTCAAATATCGAGACATAATCGGCAGACCAACGTAAGCGACATTTTTGTCGATTCGCGTTTTAAGGAAAAGTGTTCCTTATTGCCTTCCGCACAAGTGTTAAAAACATCATGGATCTATAAAATTCACCTGCCACATTTAAGGATATTTATTTATATTTATTATATTTATAAAAAGGAAACAGCCAATAAAACAAAAAAAAACAATATTTACAAAGAAACCAAAATTATAGGCCAATTATATTCCACCCTTAAAAAAAATAATATATATATTGACATATTAGATTAAGCTAGGCAAAACAACGTAACCGACGACAATGTATGCGGTTACGCTAGCTCGCAAAACAACGTTACCGCCACTACCCGAAAGGGGAAGGTATTTAAACAATTTAGCTGTCATTTCAGTATTGGCAGTAACCAAACATTATAAATCCCATTTACCGAATTATTAAAAAAAATATGTATGGAGCACAAATTAAAAAACCTTCTCCTTCACAATTCACTATTTGTCGCTTACGTTGTTCTGCCGATGCAAAAATGTGAATTTACTAAGCATTGCAACACAAGACACAAGTGTGATTCTTGCGTCATAAAATAATATTAAATAAAAACAATGTAGTTGTTATTATGACCATGTAGATACCGATCAAACCTAGATTTTAAACCGAAACCCAAACTTTTTCTAATTTATTTGTTTATTATCAAAACTAACACAAAGGGAAAATTATAACCATAACCATTACGTTTTTATCAAAAAAAACTGAGAATATAACTATACACATTCACACTTTACTTGTTTGAAGTTTCATATCGTGAGGAAAGAAAGGAAAACGAGGACAAAAAGGAATTCTTTGATCCAATACAGTATATATTTTTAAGGTAGATAACTGACACTAAATATTTATGGGCAGTTTACTCGAGTATGTAGACAATACAATAGATATTGCAATATTGTCTTGTCCCAGCTCCGTGAACAGCCTCGACCGCGCGGCACAGAACGCTAGGACAATACGAAAATTCGACCGCAGTTCTCGCGTTAGACCTGCGAAAATGAATACACGACGGCGTGGCGTTTATGACAAGCGAGGTCACGGAAAACACTATTTATTTTTTGCCAAGAAATATTGGAATTGTTATAGAATATATATGTACATATATATGTTCGGCATACTAAATGGTATAATCGATGTTCCATCATTACTGGGACAAGTAAAATACAATATTCCGACTCGTAGATTGAGAAACAATCAAGTACTGTTCATCGATCAGCATAGAACAAACTATGGCCCTTATTCTCCAATGACCCGTCTTTGTCATATTGTTAACTCAAGACAAGATCTGGACTTTTTTGGTTTAAGTTTACAACGATTTAAACGAGCACTTAATAAATAGTCCAGATCTTGTTTCGATGTCCCTTATGTTTGTCAATGCTTCTTTTCTTTTTTATTAAAGTTTCAAACTATTCTTTCATTGTAATATTCAAACCTTATAAATTGTATACATGGACAATTTCCGTTAATAAATAAATAAATAAATAATAAGTACATAAATAGAATGAAGTAAATAATAAAATAAAAAAATTCTGCCCAAATGTTTGGCAGAAAAAATGTGCGTGAGCGACACGTTTATGTCGAATGAATCATCGCTATTGTCACAAGGACGATGCGGCCGCGTGCGGTGGAGGGGGGGGGGGTTAATCATTGTACGCAAAGTTACCTGCATGTCAATCATCTCGGTGGTTATGTCTCGGGACAATGTTTTGTCCCACAAATTACTGTTCACACGTGGACAATGTTTGAGTCCTGGGACAAAACGGCTTTTTTCCGAGTAATCCTAAACATCTTTTTTAAAAGATGTAACATTCTCACTAAAAATGACAGTCAGTAAATTTTGATCACTCGATCTATATATGCTTATTGGGATTCTTTATTTCTTAAATGGTTGGCACAAATAATGATTTAATCTTAATAGGTACCTCGACTCTCTTGTCTCCTGACAGTAGACATTGATAGTGTTTAACTCGTGAGAGTTCATTAAAATTCGTATTAAATAAATTAAATTAATTTAAACTGATTACCATGTTCACATTTTGGTTTATTGCCATGTTATTTAACAGTATTTTCAATGCACATGAATACACAAAGGCTTAACTTAAAAGTAATAATCAAAGACACAAAAAGTACCAGAAAATGTCATGAAAAGAGTTGAAACCTTTATTGACATAGGTGAGATTCATCCAATTTTTGTAACACATAGTTTGATAAACAATATTGGTGGATTATTTATTAAGAACCTTCAAAAACTTATTTTACAATTCAATGTTATCTTGTGTTGATTATACTGAATTCACGCCTACGCTTCGAGTAAATAAGAAACTTCTACCCTACGGGAAATCGGAAAAAAAATATTTTCTTGCGTGCGGTAAAAATTAGAGTATTAAATTGTACGGCGAAGTTTTTTGAAAATGTACCAAAAAAAATAAATATATATTTTGATAAAAACCAATTACTTTGATCAACCTCACTAGTTCAATCAACCAATGTTAAGAGAGCCGTGAAAGATATCTGGTTTACTTACCGACAACGGAACGATCTGTAAAACTGACCGAGTATAAGAGGAAGAGAACCTTTGACGACTCATGCGGAGTAATTTAAAATAATGGTCAAGACATATGTGATAAACAATTTATAAATTAAATATATTTGCAATGTTATTATTAGAACACACATAACAATATGTATGATATGTGTGCCCTACTTTAAGATTTAAATAAATAAAAATAAATTTCAGAAATACAAGACTTTAAAAATCCATAACGCTGAAAACGAAAAAAAGTTTAATAGTATATGAACAAATAATTATCTTTAAAATACCACTAAAATTCCTCATTCAGCTGTCATACAAGGACACGCGCAGCTGTTCACGATCTCTTTCTCCAAATTCTTTGGAAGTGGAATTTTAAAATCAGTTTAAAATTCCTTGATTTTAAACGATTGTTGACCAACATTTTTATTTATTTGTAATTATATCGGTAAAGTAATTTAGAAAATCTTTGTTAAGTTACAAATAACAATGAAATATTAAGAAATCATCAAAAAAAGATCGGCCTTTTTCCTAACAAAAAAACATACAGTCGACACTTAATAAAATATTTTAAGTTATTTCCAATAAAAATATCTCATAATGTTGATGAATATTCATTTTGTTTATTTATCTATCCGTTTAAGGTATGCACATCCATACTAATATTATAAATGCGTAAGTGTGCTTGTTTGTTTGCGTTTTCTTAACGTCTCAACGGAGTGACCGATTTGCATTTTTTTTTCATAGGAATAGCCGAAAAGGTGCGAAGTAAAAAATGATATTTATTTTTATCCCGAATCTAAAAAAGTGTTATAAAATAATTATATATATTTATATATTTAACTAGACTAGACGAGACATAAAATGACTTGACAATATTAAACTTCTAATGTAACCCTAACGGGTTTTTTAAAATTGTAAATAAATTTTTAAAAAATATAAATATATATATATCAACAATGGGCAATATTTTTTGAAAATGAGTAGGTGGTAAGGTGGGTTGTCAAAAATAATGAATCGAAATTAATTTTTAAATTTTTTTTTAATGACCGGATTTATCTATGGTTAGTTTTCAGTTTCAGTGCTGCAGAGCAGCGTTTATTTAATAATTAAACTATTATTACAATTTTCTACCCACTAAGTCTAATGAATTTTTAATGGGACACATTTTTTTTTAATGACAGGTTTATTTTGCTTTATTTTATTTGTATTATATAAATTTATTTATTAACAGGCACTATAAAGTATGATAAAAATATTTCTTAAGCTCTTTTTTTTCATTTGAAGATCTTTCATGTTAATGCTGGTTTGTGGAGATCATTGAACAACTTTGGAATAACGCAATTTAATGTTCGCTCTCCGAAGTAATTTGTAATTCGGGGAAAGATCAGGGAGCCCTCAGTTTTAGTTTGGTTTGCTATTCGTTTGGAATAACGATGCGACGTCGTCATATACTAACGGTTCGTCGTATTTTTTTCAGAGCGATATTTGGAGGACCGGCAATCGATACAAGCTACTTACTGTCCAAAAAAAAAAAACTTTCCATCGGGAATATTCTTATTGCTGAATGACAAAGCTAATTAACTACCTAACGAATTTCTCCCTAATACCACGTGAGAAAAAAATGAACAAGCTAGTATTTAATATAAAAACACAATTAACTTTAGGTTTTTATAGTGACGGAGCAATTATTATAAATAGCGGTCAATAATAAAAATTTAACAACAATACATTTCAATATGAAATACATGTTGCTAAATCCAACGTTTTCATTTTAAAGTGTAAATGGACTTTCTGTTCGCACACTTCAATGCACGTGTGGAAGAAATATATTTTTAGAAATAGATTAAATCGAAGTTCCTTGTTACCTCATATAAAAATGATGCATTGTGCCAGCTCGCATTGTAGGAAACCCGATTTCTTCGATAATGGAAAACCCTTGTGTATATAAAGAACGTATATAGAACCAACTGTTTGTAGAGATTCCGTCTGGGTTTCAACGAAACTATTTTATACAATTGCAACACAGGGTTTTATTTTCCACTTCTCTGTTTTTCTCTTCCTCCAGAGTTCAAATAACTCAACTTTTAACTTAAGACACAAACTTAAAACGGTTTACTTGAATAAGAATATCGTCGAAAGGATAATTATATGAAAAGTTAAGGCCAGCAACTAAACTTAATTACATGACAGATTAGTTGAATTTCGCGGTGAAAGCTTATTGTCATTGATACTAAATTATGTCAATTTTATTAACATTCAATATCTAATTTACAACGGAATTGTATTATAATACAATGCAAAATCAGAAATCAGCGTAATCCACTTGTTTAAGTAATTAAATAAAAACACCAACTCGCTTTTGATTTAGTATTAATGTGATAAACACGTTCGAATGTATCGATTTGTGAAAATTTGAAGCATGCTCATTCGTACAAGCATAACACTATTGAACAATATTGTATTTATTTATTTATTTACTTAAAGGCAGCTAAGTACACATTATTTGAGACATAAGTCTCAAGTACATGGGCCTAAAAGTCCTGTGTTGAGTTGGAATGAGCAATTAGTTAACACAGACATATGAGTATATAAACACAAATATTATATAGGATTAGAAATATAATAATAATAATAACAATAAAAGAACAAATATGTGGCACATCAATTCACAAGTATCCAAAAATCCCCCGCGGGCGTACTTGAATACGCCGAGTAATGTTGCCAGATCGCGAAGAATATAACCATAACACAAATGTAAGATAATTACATTTAAAAAAAAGCAATTTGTTAATTTCTCTAAAATCTTATTGTACACGCGAAAACATCGATTGACACAACAGAGTAGATAAGTAAAGTGTCATTTAATAAGAGTAATTGAATTAATGAACTTTGAACTTTAAAATAAAACAAATTTTATTTTGCATACAACGGATATTTTTATGTCATGTAATAATATTTGATGTTTTAAAGACAATTTCGGTCAAATATCCACCACGGCGTTGCTTAATCCGAAGGGAGGAAAGTTAAACTAAATTCTCAGATGGGTACTGAGGTGCCGGGTTTCGAAGAAAGCTGTATAAAAGAGAATGTAATTGAAAGTTTACGCCCTGTCCAAAAGAAAACCATTTTAGTTATTTTCGAGAGAAAGACATCAACGATATTACTGAGCGACGCTACGTCTACAAAGAAACTAATGGGCCAAAACGTAAAACTACTAGTTTAAAAGTAGTTTAGACGCCTTTTGTTTAATGCGCGTATGCGGTTTCTTGACCATTCTTAATTTTATGACTCAAACGTTCGGAAAATCATCAAGGAGCTTCCCGCTCAAATCCCTTCCACTAAGGAAATCCAGTACTAAACTCCTCTCTTGAAAATAGTTTTTGTCCTTGAGAGCTTAATACACTCTTCCAAAATATTGAACGTTCTCGGCGCAGTAAAGAAAAAATGTCTCTGAGCAATAGTCGTACGGGTTTTGGGTTTGACATGATTCGTGTTCTAGGAAAACATCATATGAACATTTTGCTGAGATCTCTCCTTATTGTTTGACCCGAAGTGTGTAAGTGCTTCTTTTAGATACAGTTGTCTCATATCCAGCACCTTCATGTATTGGAACAACTGTTCTGACTGGTATGTTGAGAGGCGCCATGACATATGAATTGTTAAGTTTGTGAACTCATTTAAAGTGATGTTTATTTTTAATAAGAGTAGAGAAACACAATTTCAATTGGTTGAAATATTATTTTCACACCGCTCGCGCAGCTGCGCGAGAGCATCATTAATATTTTCACCTTTTTTTCTGAGAAAAAAGCAACGCTAAATTTACGTTTTTAAAAGTGGTTAAATAAATAAGAAAATAAAAATGTTCATAAATATTTTAATTGAGTGGATTTCATGAATTACGCTAAGACTACTTTGCCCAATAAACTTTGCCTTATAAACTTTTGATTTATCTATAATTGAACAGCTGTTTTACACAATGATATTTTTATTTTATTTTATTTATTTATTCATTCAAAAATACAAAATTAAATATTTATAAACTTATTAAGGCTTTTTAGGCTATGCCCGTGTCAAGCCACAATAAATAACAATAAAAATACACAGTAAAATTAATTAGATCAAATTATAATGACATAGAATCACAATCTAGAAAAAAAGATAAATGTAATAAATAATCAAATTCCAAAGAATACAATGCAAAAAAGATCAGAAATAATTTAAAAAATATAAATTATACAAATTAAGAATCACACATAATCAAATATACAAAATAGTGGTATCATTAAAATCAACAAAATAATAGTAAAATATAGAAGTATTAAAAAAAAAACAAACAAAATAAGAGCATCATTTAAATCAACAGAAAAAGAATATATATATATAAAAGCATAATTGAAATGATAATAGAAAACGATATAGGTAGGTAAACATATGAAATTTATTACAGACAGAGAAAATATGTTTGTGACTGATGTCTAGGGATTATGACCTGTCATTGACTGGTTTTAGGTAAAGAAGATGTTTAAACATAGGCAGGCTGGTGTCTGTAAAATAACCACTACAGCCAATGGACTAAACTTCCGTATTACCTTCTTAAAAATGTTATCCATCTCTATTTTTGTCAAATATTGATGGTGTGATCGTGAATGGTGTGAATTAAATCAATTAAACCACATATCTTTCAATCGCTGTCCAAAAGTATCTACCTTTTGTATAAATAAGACTACTATAACACCGGTTGAATCAATCAAAGATTTTGGCGACATATTTGATTTAAAACTTTATTTTTCACAGCACTGTGAAATGATTTCAAACAAAACAACGCGAGTTCCTGGGTTTGTCATTAGAGATACGAAACATTTTAACAGCATTTATTCTATTAAATTATTGTACTGCTCACTAGTGAGGTCTCAGTCATAAAATGCATATTAAATCTGGTCACCTATTCACAAAGTAAATAAAGATAACTTAGAGAGAGTCCAGAGAAAGTTTCTACGATATGTTAACTATAAGATGGGTCTATTCCTTTCTGCGATATCATATTATAATTTGTTGGAACATTTGCATATATCCTCCCTTTCGACTAGACGCATACTAGCTGATGTCACACTACATTAAATTGTGAACAATTTTCTAGATTGTCTATGCTTGCTTGGTAAATAAAATAAACTTTAGGATTCCATTTAAGACCACCAGACTTAGATGTACTTTCCGCACAAAATCATTTTAACAAATTATGCTCAGTGCAATTTTATTGGTTGGTTTTGGTTTTAAATCTTAAAGTAGGGCACACATATCATACATATTGTTATGTGTGTTCTAATAATAACATTGCAAATATATTTAATTTATAAATTGTTTATCACATATGTCTTGACCATTATTAAATTTTGATATGTTTTTTTCTTCATAAATATTTTTTTCCATTTCGTAATACTTTTTAATTGCTTTAAATAAAATTGAATTTTGTGACTTTGCCTTTTTCCTAAATGGAAGTCTAATTTTGTTCTTTTCTCTAGTATTGTGATCGTGTTCATGCTGGTCCCGACCATTTTTTTTTCAAAATTCTGTTTTTTATTAGAGTTTATAATTTTATAAACAAATATTATTGTATTGTAAAATATTCTTTGTTTATATGTTAATAATTTCATTTCATTTACCATCGACTTTACCCTCGTGTATCTGTTTTTTTTCAAAATGATTCTAAAGGCTTTATTTTGTAATACAGTTAGTTTATCTATGTTTTCTTTGTTTGGTAAAAATAAAATGCTACTACAGTAGTTAACGTGTGGTTCAATAATTGCTTTGTAAATAGTTTTGCAAGAGTCCTTATCAATAAATCTTCTGATCCTTCCCAAAATTGATATTTTTTTGCAATCTTATTTATTACCATCCTAGCGTTTTGGTGAAATGTAAGTTTTGAATCCAACATTACACCTAAATATTTAATTTCAATAAATATTTAATTTAATCTTAATGCCAATAAATTTAACGATCTTTTTAGTATTTATAATACTTCACCTGCTTTAATTAAATCAAACATTACGTCAAGTACTATATTATAAGTTATGATTAAAAACAATATAATAAAAATAGGCACTCCTTTGCTATTTAATTATTATATTGATGAAATAACCTTTCGTTATTTGTTAATAAATAATATGCGCGTGTATTTGTTTATTCTTCTTTTTCACATTTGCTCCTAAGTGGAGCATGTGGACATCACCAATTGCCTCCAGGGGACCCAATCGCCAGTCAGCACTCTCGCCTTTTCCCACGTCAATCCAGCGGCCCTTAGTTCCGCCGAATAAAGTCAAAAGATCGTCATCGACGGCCTTCTAGAATTTCAGATTGGTCAATTTTATGATAAAAATCCCTCTTTTATTATGTTCTACTATTATATATATATATATATATTTTTGTGTCTTTAGTAAAGAAATATTTGCGTTCTTATTATTTACTCAAATATTTAATTTTGAGGGCCATTTTCAGCGAGTTGTAAATAACTCACTATTAGAAAATGGGAATCAAGTTGGGGTAGAGTGGGATTCGAACCACAGACCTTTTTTTTTTTTTTTTTTTAATTATTTATTTATTTAGTATTTCACAGTTTTAAAATGTACAGAGTTTATTTGTTTCAGGTCCCGACTAGCTAGGAAATTCCTGTGTTTAGGAAGGACCTTATTTTATTCATGTGTTTTTTTTATTTTTAATTTCATTAAATGATGCTTAATAAATTCAAAGAATAATAATAACAATATAAAAAATCAATATAAATTTAAATTAGAAAACATGCAAGTAATAATAATAAAAATTGAATCATAAAAATAGATTAAAAAATATGCCATTAATAGTAAATAAATGAGACACAATTATTATAAATTATAAAACATACCGATAATAATAAAAATTGAACCACAAATACACATTATAATATATAAAATGAGTAATTAAGAAATTAAACAAAAATATAAATTGGAAAACATACCGATAATAATAAAAATTGAACAACAAAATTAAATTACAGAATATACCATTTATAATTTTTTTAAAAAATAAGATACGGTTAAAATACTAGTTTTAAAAAGAAAAAAAAACATATGTAAATGAATAAACATAAAAAGTAAAAATGAAATATACATAAAAACAATAAGATATTTTTTTCAATTTTTTTCTTTGGTCCGCGAGTCCGAGACACTAGCCACAGGACCACAACCCGATTTAATTTTATGCCCGATTTGTGAAAAACTTTAACTGGATGTACATAATATGTACTTTTTTCAATACTTTGTTTATATCATTTCTTGTTTGTGTATTTCCTGATAAAAATAATGCATATGGTTGCATTTTAGTGTTTTTTGGAAGAACGAGGGCAACTAGTAAATCGTAGTCAACGTGATTTTCGTTTCCCTGTACGGCCCTACGCAAACCGCGCTTGCGCGTATAGTATTCAAGTTAGTCGCCCAGTATTTATATTTGTTAGTATCGCCGTGAGACTAAGTATGGGATAAATTCTTCCGCAGACAATGGTGTATATTTGAATAATCAGTCGGGAATATACGCCTCGCTGGCTGCGGACAATGCGTTATACCAGGTCACCCTTCCGACCGCCATTCGAAAATAGTCCTTGTGCCCTCGGCGCGAAGGTCGCTACCACCGAGAACATACACTATCTGTCATTACTTAAAGCCGGGGTGGGCAATATTTTGTATCACCCCGCTCTCATTGTTTCTGTTTCTATTGTTTGAATTTTTTGTATTACGGTTTTCTGTCGTAGGACATTAAGGCGTCTTGCCTTGCCTCGCATAGTACTACTCTAGGTCACATTCAACATTAAATTATTGCAGTGTCCATGCCCTATTGTCAGCCTCATGGATCGCCAAATATTTCATAGTCCCCTGGACCGGCACCTGAAGCGTAAGACTGACCATTTTACCGCTATGTATCAAAAATTATCAAGATACGCTGCAATTAGTGTATCGTTGCAAAGTCCTATGCACCATTAGGCGCGGAAACGAAATGATGATGATGAGTGTCCATGCTTTATATTTATTTTTTATTTAATCTTATTTTATTTTATTCAGAAAACATAGTCGTATAAAATAAATATTAAAAACAACGATTTTCTAACATAAAAATACAAATTAAGTTTTTATAAATTATGTAAAAGATTAAATGTGACAAAAACTAAATAAATAAAAAACTTAAGAGATAAAGAATAATCGTTAACATTAGCGTTTTCTATGAAGGTTATTTTTGGTAACAAATAGAAATACCGAATGCACACTCCGAGCCAAACATGCACACATATATGAACGCATATATAAAACATACATCTACACATACATCAACACATACAATACATGAGGTACATATACATATTATAAAAGTTTTAAGATGTATATTTAGCAACTATCCCAAATAATCAACTCCATGAAGAAATTTTCCGTATATTCTCTGCAACGTGCAGTTAAAAATGTTCACATTAATACTTTTTATTTTATTTAATGCACAAAATACACAATTTTACATAGACACAATTATATGTTTTTTATGTCTCGACTTGCTAGAAAATTCCGCGTTAAGTCGAGACTCTTCGATATATAAATCAAAAATATTTATTGACATATTAAAACAATATACAGGTAATCAAAAAAAAATATGCAAAATAATCAAAACAATATACAAAATATACAAAATAATAATAGAAAAATAAAAATAATAAAAATTTATAATACATGTCGAAAATGGAATCAAAAGTTATACAATAATACGTATGACAGTGATGACATACACATATACGATATACGTATATGGATAATAATGAAGGCAGCAGCGATGTTATATATTTATTCCTGAAGCAATCTCATACAGTGGTCTCTACCCCTCCATACAATCCAGTTATGGATCTTCATCTTAAATATAGACGTTGTTTTGGAGAACTTAATATGTTCATCCAAGACGTTGAACACTCTTGGAGCTATATATGAAAAGTGTCTCCGAGCAAACATCGTACGCGTTCTCGGTATTAAGAAGTTTAGGTTACGCGAAAATCTCGTACGGGCATTCTGTTGGTACCTCCTTCCGTAGTCGCCTGACCAGAAAACTGAGTCCATTATAATTTTTACAGGTACGTCTAATAAATGAATTTTAACTAAATTGTTTTTACAAGTTGATGTACAAAAGGGGGAATTTAATCTGGTATAGCGAAGAGGACAACGGAAACCAATATTTTGTAAAAGGTACGGCAAATCAACCATATTACATAGAATTTTGAAAAGAAAAATTAAACCACACGTAAGTCCCTTTTTTGTAATGAAAATTTGTCGTTATAATTTTCAAGTGTATATGCACTAAGATAGTAATGCAAAGGTATATTATGTGTGTTTAAGTTACGAAAGGCGCGAAGCGGCCGGCTCTATTCATTCGGATTTCCCCTTCCAAGTCGGTCACACGTCATTCCTATTTCAATTGTATAGAACTCTCTAGTATAATAGTTAAACGAAGTATTGATAATATTTTAAGTATTTATCGAACCTATCAGTTATGATCACTTGCGTCTGAAGTATTTAAGGATCTAGACCAAGGATTTCATAATTATATGACATTTTCTAAAACTCCTTCAAAATAATCGTATAATTAAATAAATCTGTCATATGACTTCCCTATCCGTAACGTAAGGTTCCTCGAGTAATGCATTGGAGTGTCAAAGAGGAAGTTAAGTTTTTATTATTTTTTATATAACTCTCTATTTACGAATAATAATGCGAAACTACTTTTTTACTGTTATTTTCACGCCACTCCGATTACTTAAAAGTTTAGTTTTAATTCGTTTCGTTTTCTTTTGGAGAATTTAAAAAAAATATTTAGTTTTGGAATAATAACATATTACTGGCAACACGCACATATATACATAGATACTCGTATTAAAATACAAAACAAAATATAACTGGGCAAGTAATAGTTTATAACTGAATGCCCACAGTATAAAAGTTACAAAAAATATTAGAAACTTTATAAAATTGAAGTTGAAAAAATAATATTCCGCAAAAAATACCGACCAACTTAAAAATGCAAAAAAAAATAAAAGCAAAAGGCAGGTTAAATAAAAACATTGATCTAAGATAAAATGGGCTAACTAATTTTCCCACGAAATCTGTTTCTTTTTCTGTTTTTTTTTTTAAACGGGCGTATAATATGATTGATTTACAGTTTTTATTTTTTTCGTACATTATTTTTAAAATTTGCCATGTAATTCATTATAAATACTGTTATTTTGTCAAAGAAAACTATTTTAAAATCGAGCAGTAACTATAGTCATTTCCCGTGTCCGCGTGGAATAAAGAATACAGTTCCGTGTATGAAATATAACCGAGGCCAGACCGAATGTTATCGACTCGATCGTTACTCTCAGAATTAAAAAAGTATTTTTTAATTCATTTATCATTTAGCTGCTTGATTTGATTTGATAATCAAAAGCAGTGATTTTCAACTGGTTAGTCGCGACCCAAGCCTTGCTTGGGGGGTCGCGGTCTTAAGCAAGGCAAAAGTATTAAGCAAGAGTTTTGGGTCCTACATTATAATAAAAATAGTACAATTTCAGTGAGAAGGCTGTGTTTGTTTAATTTTTTAAATAATTTGTCTATAGCGGTTCAATTTTTTTATCGTAAATAACCAAAATATTTTCTAACTCAAGTCTGTTTCTTTTTTTATCACCACTACCGAAGAGAACATTAATTTACAAAGGTAAGAATGACACTAAAATTTTCAAAACTTTCCTTACCAGTTCTGGATACTTTATTTTTTCATCTTAAAGGCGTCAATCTTATGTGAATTGATATCCATTTTAAGCATGCTATATACATCTTATAGATCTTGCTGTTGACGGCTCGCTGCGCCCACTTCTACCTTGTTCTTGATTTCTTAATCAATATGGTCTCAAAAATAAAGAAAATTAAAAAAATTGTCATTATTATCACTGGCATATGAATGATATAATAAAACTATAGTCCCGGGGGTCGCCAGATTTTTTTATTGATAAAGGGGTGGCGTATTTAGGAAGGAGGAACAGTGATTAACAGTACACGAATCAACTTCTCAAAGTTCCGGGTGCCTAGAGAATTAGATTACGTACATGTTATGTGCTCTGTAGTCCCGAATACACCGATTCGTAATGGCTAAATTATACAGTTCAGACAACTCGGCGAGTAGTAATTGGTCAGTAATCTGTTTACTGCTCCGAAGAAGACACCTTGTACCTAATTTTGCGAATTTTGACTTGCTGTATAACTGCAATTTTAGTTTTTTCTTTTGAAAAGACTTAATTTTGTCTGTGCGCAAGCGTAATACGTTGTGCGCACAATACTAGGTAAGCGCGAGCCCAAACTTCGAATCAGAAATTGAAAGGATTCTTGTTAAAATCTCTGTAACCTTAAAAGCTGTCATGGCGGCCATTTTACATTTTTGAACTGACCAGTCTTTAAGCGGGGTTCAGTGTTATAACAGCTCCTGACGTCACTGCGACCTCTGAAGGCCTATTGTGCCGGGCCTGGCCATTCAGTAAAATATATTTTTTTTGTGATTTAAAACAATGTAAAACATAAAAAAAAATAACGTTCACAATCATCAGCATTCCTTTATTTGCACCAAATGATGCATAGGGCACTAAATTAGTGCACCAATTGCAGCGTATCTCAGTCTCACGCTAGGTGCCAGTTCGGTGATTGTGAAATGTTTTGATGTAAAAACACCTTTTTCAAACGAATATTTCATGTAAAAACATGTCAGAAATTGAGCTCAAGATCTTTTGCATGGCAAGAAAATGCACTAAGCTAAGCACTTAATCAAACTAAAAAAGAGGCGCATGAAGTTAGTGCTTTAAATAGTTAATATAAAGTTATTGTTCTCGCTAGTATTGTCATAAATAATGTACTAAATATATTAATAAGAATTATAGATACATAATATTGTCTCTGTAGCTGCAAGACATGTTGGGATATTATTTAATCAAGAGCGCGTTAAAAATGAGTTGGGTAAATCATGTAAAATAATAAATTATAATAATGTCTAAAAATGTTTTGAGTTTGTCCAAATTTTTGTAGAGAAGAACTGGATTCAACCTTCTAGGGAGCTGTTAATATAACCATAATACAGCAGAAATGAAGATATTTTGAAAAAATAAAAATCTAGAGGCATTCACAGGACTTATGACCTGTCATTGGTTGGTTTAAGTGGCAACATTACACACTGTATAACATTCGCCATTCTGCCTTTATTTAAACATCTGTATTTCTTTAATTCATCCATCTGTTGACGTTTGTGAAGTTCAACTTCAATACTTTGATATTTTTTTAATATTTTGAGTCGATCCAAATTTTTGTACAGAAAAATTGGATCCAATCCTCTTGAAACTTATTGAAAAACCATTCGCCACTCTGCCTTTATTTAAACATCTGTATTTCTTCAATTCATTCATCTGTTGACGTTTGTGAAGTTCAACTTCAATACTTTGATATTTTTTCAATATTTTGAGTCGATCCGAATTTTTTTACACAAAAATTGAATCCAATCCTCTTGAAACTTATTGGAAAACCATTCGCCATTCTGCCTTTATTTAAACATCTGTATTTCTTCAATTCATCCATCTGTTGACGTTTGTGAAGTTCAACTTCAATACTTTGATATTTTTTCAATATTTTGAGTCGATCCAAATTTTTTTACACAAAAATTGGTTCCAATCCTCTTGAAACTTATTGAAAACCCATTGAAAGAGTTGTCCAAAACTTTGATAGATTAAAAATATGTTTGATATAGCCAGCTGATCCAAGAAGAATATAAAAAAAAGGAAAATATTTTAAGGCATTGCCTTGTATGTAGGGAAAATAATTCGGTCAGAATGTCACCCACATTAATAAAGGTTTCAGCTCTTCAACATCACAAAGATCAGTATATTGAAGGAATTTTGATGTCCAATCATAGGCAGAATAGTGAATGTTACACAGTGTATAAGTCTCACCAGTCGCACCCGGATAGTACGTTTATTTACTCTGTCATAATACATATAATTTTTCTTGTTGTTGAAAAACTATTGGTTAAAAATTAATGTAAAAATATTAAAAAAAACTTTTTTTTCTCAAATGTGTTTTAATCACGGGCATGTAAAATTGTTCGCAAAACATTATGAATCAAATGTTGGGTAGATTTAAATAATTACCGAACTAGGTATCCATTTTACCAAAGTAGGTAATTGCCAGGAAAGGCCAACTTGTGAATGATCATAACTAGTTGCTAAGAACAAACTCGACCCATTAGCATGAGCAAATACAATGTCCTTGGACGCGGACGGTTGGAGGTTGTATATTAGTTTGAAATGCAAATTAAATGTCGAATAGGGTTAGTTTTGGTATTACCACCAGCAAACCCTTCGACAGTAGGAACAACGGAATTAATTGAACATAATTATTAGTTATAATTAAAATTTAATTTCCGTTTTAAGTTCGTTTTCACCAAATACAAAATATATACAGTCAGTTTATTTTATTTTAATTTGAAAGACATACTAAAATGCACAAAAAACTAATCATTGCTTAGGTGGGTCAGTGATCTTAAGATCGGTCTTCAAAAAATAAAAAGGAAAATGGAAAAAAAATATGACGTGAAATCTAGCTACTATTCCCGTTTTTTTTTTATTATAGCTCACATAAAATGTAGGAGCTAAATAATCTTAACACGTTTTGTAGATACATTTTTTAAAGGAAAAAAAATTAATGATCTTTAAAAAAAAACGCATTAATGGTAAAATTGTAATTTTTGGTAAATTGACCAGGTAAATGAAAACTTTCAATATCTAGGTAGGTATTAAAGTTAAAGAATATAGGATTTATACCGTCGGAGATCTTCAACCATCTTCGCCTATCTCGACGGGGAAATTGCGTGATGAAAATAAATAATAGTTCCAATTGTATCGTTGTCTTTATGAGACTCGAATTACATGTTAATTTTGAGAAAAAATATTAAATATGTATTAAAAATTTACATATTCAATCAATCTTAATGGTTTACAAGTAAGGAGTAGATCCGATTTTAACTTATTACACAATAAACAACACAAATATCCCAATAACCGAGGACTTTTTTATTATTTAAAAAACAGATTAATTTTACTAAAAAATAAGTTTATTTTGCTTGCACAACATGGATATAAACTGCTCGTTACATTAATATTTATGTAATATTTACGTACCCTTAATAAATTATTTGTAATAGCTTGTAATACAATGATTTGATACCAGAAAGGTAGTTTTAAGTTTATTTGTGTTCACAAAATTAAGCACAACGTTGTTTTTGAATAACTCACACCTTTCTGTGAAAGGTATGTAGTTAATTATAAATAACTATTATTATCGTGTCTCGTTTTTGGGATAAAACTAACAAAGATAGCGATTCTGTTTTACGCTTATCTTTATCAGTATATTTCTATACCTCTGAAAGTAAATATCACACGGAGCGGTGACATTAATGGCTCAAATTTTATAACCAGCGTCTGGAAAGCGAAGTGTGGTGACACCGGTTTGCCGTTTATCGTACAAATGACATAGAGAGGAATTTTGACAGAATACGCCAATCGATAAACCCAGGGATTTTCGGCAAGGAAATACAGGAGGAAATACAACTCTACCCTTTCAATGAAAATAAAAGGAAGTAAAAATAAGGTTAATCAACATTCAAGGTGTTAAAATTGTGTAATATTTTTTAGTGAGGTAAGGTATATGACTTCCTTTTAACGTATATTTTAACAGTCGTATTTAATACATTCAATATTGAAATGCACTCTTTCCAAGATTGCTTGAATGTTCGTTTTTAAATTTAAAAAAAAAAATAATATATTAATCTTTATTACAATTTAATTGTCTGCAAAATGTAACGTGCATATACAACAAAACTATTTGGGTAACTAAAAATAAGTTTAATTTATTTTAGCAAGCCATGAAAAAAAACGGAATAAAAATACAAAATGTAAAGAATTTTTTTTTTTACGATGAACGATTATTTAATGATTAAACTACTAACGTAAATAATTATACTGGTACATACTTTTTTACCGGTTTTGTGTGTAGTTGAAATTTATTTATTTATTTATTCATTCAAAATTACAAAATTAAATATTTATAAATTTATTAAGGCTTTTTAGGATATGCCCGTGTCAAGCCACAATAATTAACAATAAAAATTACACAGTAAAATTAATTAGATTAAATTATGACATAGAATCACAATCTAGAAAAAAAGGTAAATGTAATAAATAATCAAATTCCAAAGAATACAATGCACAAAAGATAATCAGAAATAATTTTAAAAATAAAAATTATACAAATTAAGAATCACACATAATCAAATAAACAAAATAGTGGTATCATTAAAATCAACAAAATAATAGTAAAATATAGTAGCATTAAAAAAAAAATAAAAAAAATAAGAGCATCATTTAAATCAGCAGAAAAATAATATATATATATAAAAGCATAATTGAAATGATAATTGAGTTAAGTTTTCTAGAAATTCACTCAATTATAGTAAGAAATATAAGAAATAGGAGCAATAAATCATATGCCAAATAATAGTATGTACTAAATTAAATTACACAAAAATACATAATAAGAAAAACATAAAAATTATCAATATATATAAAAAGCAAATAAAAGTTTTCAATAATTGTATTCAAAATAAATCATACAAATAAATTGACAAGCAGGCGCAAATTTTGTGAACGGCTTTATTTTTTAAAGATGAACTAAAAAATAAACAGCATTTTTTCTTCTTATTTACTTTTTTAAATACTATATCTTATTGCGTAAAGTGGTGTAATTTTTTAAATCAAGGAAATACATACTGTATTTACATTTTCAATTAGAAATATCTAAATAACCTGACTGTTTTCTTTGCTCATTCCATTCTTCTCTTTTTACATAGGAAATCCCCCTTGAAAGCTCTTCTTAACGTTTTAAGAACTTAAAAGTAATACAATTATCAAACAAGATAAAAATTCAAACAAGCTTATTTAAGAGATGTAAGTGCTTTTCAAAGAGTATTCTTAATAAATTTACTGTTGAAAATTCCAAAAATATTCTTACAACTAAAAGTTATTTGTATTTACTTGTAATTGTAAATAAACGAAGTTTTTCCACTGACATTTCTTGCTAAAATTACATTTCAATTATAATAATGAAATAATGTACCGGGATTTTAACGTTTTTATTTATATTATTTTACCAGTAATTGTGTTCCATCGTGACCAGCATTGTCAGACTGGAAGACGAAACAAATGTTTATGTTAGAATATTCAAGAGAAATTAGCATTAGATAGTTTTTTATTTTTTAAAATTATTTATTTATTCATTTAAATACAGTTTATTTTACATTATTTGAGACATAAGTCCCAGCTTCATGGGACTGAAAGTCCTGTGTTGAGTTGGGACGAGCAATTAGTTGACACGGACACATGAGTATATCATCACAAATATTTGATAGCATTAAAAATACAACAATAAAAATAACAACAAAAAAAATAAATATATGGCACATCAATACGGTAAACAGTAAATTCCAACATTCGGAAAATCATGAAGGAATTTCCTACTCAAATCTCTTCCACTAAGGAAAATCCAGTCCTCAACTCCTCTCTTGAAAATAGTTTTTGTCCTTGAGAGCTTAATACGCTATTCTAAAATATTGAACTCCCTCGGTGCGATAAAGGAGAGATGTCTGTGAGCAAGCGCTGTACGGGTTTTGGGTATGACATAACTTGTTCTCTGGGAAAACCGCGTACGAACAGTTTAGTAACAGAAGTGAATAAATTAAATTAAAAAGATGAATATTAATTAATTTTTACGATTTGTTTATTTATTAACGCCCAAAGGACTTTTACATATAAAGAGAAAATAACATTTTTCAAATATTAAAACACAATTGAAAATAAAACAAAAACAAATATAAATACAAGAAACTCAATTATTATAAAAAAACTAAAAATAAACTTGTTAGTGCGCATTAAACTGCAATCTCGTATTTTCTGTCAATCTCAAATTGAGGTAGGAGCTCCAAAAACTCTTAAAAATCAGATCCTACATATTCAGAGCATCTGCATGTTCGCGGCGAGCTTTTTAGCGATATATATTTTTTTTTTTTTTTTCCATTTTAAACGAAGATTAATAATAAAAGTAATGTGACCTCACCGGGTTTACCCGTGCCAAGGACACTTTTTAAAAAATATTTTTTCATGTGAGAATAAACAAAGAAGACTTAATATACAGAGATAATTAACAAAATATTCAGACAGTTTTAAATACTACGTATACAAGTTTATATTGAATTTATGTACACCAATAATATTTATATTATAAAACGTACAATAAAAGAACAAAAACATGAAATAAACTATACATCTGTGGAGCATTTTATTCAATATAGGTTTGAGCGAATGAGACAATCCATTTTACTAATAGTAAGTATTAGCCCAACATATTAAATTGATATCAAATTAATTCACAATTAGTTCATTATTTAAAACCAAAAATACTTAAGTCTTTTGCTCAGAGAAATTTCTCTTTCGTGCCTTTTCGCCAAGTGCCTTCGCCAAGGCCAAGGACCTTTCGTGGGAAGAGTGTTCAATGTCGTGTGTGAACATATTTAATTCGCCAAAACGAAAATCGTTTTCAGGAAAAGAGTATAAGTTTAGATTTTGTCTAAGGGAAGAGATCATTGCAGGAGACTGCTGCGATTGCATAGATGTATACGTATACTATTAAGCGTGTTGTCCTAATATTCATGGAAATATACGAGTATGTTTATAGAATAATTTAAAAAAAATCTTTTGCTATTGTTTAATAATGTCATGTTTCTATTTTCACTTCTGCTGTATCCCAACTCAACACATGGCTTTGACCTCATGAAGCTAGGGTAGGATTTTTTTTTTAATATGTGTGTATTTGTATGTATAAATAAATAAAAATGCCTTTGTATTATTCAAATGTAAATACATTTTTGAAAATTTTACCAATTTGATAATGTCATGAAAGCTAAAAAAGCCGTTGCTGTGAAATAAAACTAGAGAGGTAAATTAAAATATAAATTCGTTAATCTAATTTATCATAATTAAATTCTAATGTAAAAATAGAAATGTAATGAAAGGGAAAAATAATAAAAAACAAAACACGTATAAAGAAGTTCAGAGGTAATAAAATAAATAAAACAACTCTGTTTTTAACCACTAATTTTTATTTTTCACCGACCGGTTTCAAAGCAAACATGATAAAAATTAAAAAGGAATCAATTCATTAGTTACGTAAACCTTGACGAAGAAGCTTGTTTGCTTTGAAACCGATCGGTGAAAAATAAAAAATAGTGGTTAAAAACAAAGTTGTTTTATTTATTTTATTATAATGAATAACCACAAAGTTAGTGCTTCAAATATAAACTTTATAATGGACTTAGGTACTATTAAACTTGGCCATAAAACATAATCTTTTATTTTTATGTATCTATCACGCTACGATTTTTTAAGGTTTCGGTTTTTTTTTTACTTCGCCCGTGACGCCACAAGTTCTCTTCAGTGCTGATTGATGGGTTGGCTTCCCGGATACCGGAAATTTAGCACAAGATTGTTTGATTTAGATAAACTAGTGACGTCTTTAAAGTAGCTGTTTTTATAATTTTTAAATACATTTTACAGAAATTTTACCGTACAATAAATGCTCAAATTTAAGTTAAGGAACGTTTAACGTTTAAACGTTTTAGGAAACTTTTTATCATTTTTTTACTTGGAACCTAGGAAATTTATTGAGATCGCCTAATCATCATCGTCGTCAATTTCTACACCTAATAGTGCATATGACACTATATTAGTACATAACTAGCAGCGTTAATTTTTTTTTTTATTACATTACGGTAAGGTGATCAGTCTCAAGCTTGGGTCTTGTGCCCTTGAGGTATTACATTCCAAAAATTTAATACCCAAATCAAATTGGTCGCAACAGAGAGTTATAAGAAAAATTATTTTCGGGTGTTATATAGTAGGTGAATTGATTCAGCCGGATGAATCTCACCCAGATGATAATGATTTCAGCTCTTTTACTTCACAAAAGTCAACAGATGGAGGAGTTGAAGAAATGTGGAGGTTTATATAGGTAGAATGGCGAATGTTACACAGTGTGTAAAGCAGCCATTTAAACAAGCCAATAATATTAATTATTAAAATCATTGTTTATTAACAAAAAAGTTAAATTTCATTTTTTAAAGACAATCAACAAGCTTATGGAATCCCTAATAGATTGGCATTAATAAGTATTTTATAAAAACACTTAATCTAAACAACCTTAAAACGTAATCAAATTTACAAAAGTTATAATTATGGCATAATCTAGACGGACATGGCAAGTGTGTTATCGCGAGTCAGGAGTGACAACACCGCTTGCTTCTTGAAGGCTTGCCTTTGCTGTAGGAACGCATAGACAGCACTATTTGATGAGATTTTTTTCACTGTTCTGAGGATCTTTTGCTAAAATTCAAAAAATTGCATTTGATTTGAAGACGAGAAAATAAAGAGCAAAAAAAACAAAACGCCTATTCGCTGTCACTATCCTTTATGTTACTACTACTATTTGTTTTTAAAGTATCTATGTATAAACATTTAATCTGTTAATCTGTTCGTGTTTTTCTTCTTACCTTTTCAAATCATCACAGCAATTCTAACTTTAAATATAGTCCTGCGCTTCAGGTGTCCCTCCAAGAACTACGAAACATTGCTATTTCACGTCGACCTTGCCTGCTACCTAGGACCTAAGAACTCCTCTGTAACCACTACACTACGACGCAGACGTATATTCACTCGATTTCCACGTTCAGGATTAACCCGAGAGTAGTTATCAAGTCAAATCACTCGTCCGGAGTTCTGGTTCTATTCTACACCCATAACTTTATTGTTCATCCACCCGAACCCACAAAATAAGGCATTTACAAGGCTTATGACAGGTTGGTAGCCTTGCATTTCCACCCTCACACCCATATACTCTCACGCACATATTCACGTACCTACCAAGACACACTCCACTCACGTATCCATCATTCCTCACACACAAAAACTCGCACACATGCACATCTTTATCAATATCTAACTAAACTGGATTTTTATAATTGTATTGCTGGTGTTTTTCGTAAAAAACAAAATAAATTTAAAAATAAACATAAGATAAATCCTCTCTTCTTAACCGTTTTAGTACCAAGCAGCGCTATCGCGCTGCATGTATCAGTGGCGAAGATTGCAATGCGGCGCTTTCAGTTTGTATAAAGCGTTTGTCAGTCGTCGTGAGTGCACGCGTTTTGTTTGAGTGTGGTATGCCATATGTGGCGGTTGGCTCTTGTTTTGAAAACTTTATTAATTATTATTTAGCCTTTTCCCTTCTGATGCAGAACCAAATAATATAGCAAAACTTCACAAAAGAGATTTCAATGACAATTTTATCAAAATCATTATTTAAATTTAGCGAGTACTCTCAGGTAAAAATCCGGCAAAAGGAAATTGACTGGAGATTATCCGGTCTCATGGTGTACTGGTTATTGCGTTTGTCAGGCGTTCAATAAATAATTGTAAAACAATAAATTTCGATTTGCCGTATTGTATTATATCATAGCGTGTTGTGAAATGGGCCAATCGTGAGATATCACGCAGTGGGATCGTGGTGTGCACGTGCACAGCGGTTCAGTCTCCGAGAATGTCCAGTAGGCTGCAACATTAGCAGATGAACCCTACGACGAAACTGATAACTTCACTTGATCAATTATTACATTTCGTTTTTGATTAATTACAATGAAGAAATAAAAACATTCTAAAATCTTCTTATTTTGCATCATATTTTTCCTGGCCATTTTATTCCAGACCGGTTAAGAATTGACGTTATTAGAATAGCGTGTGAAAAATTGAACGACCTAAGAAAAAGGAATAATTATTGTATTATTATTTGTCCCATAAAGAACCAACACGTTATTTCATTCAAATTGTGATACGAGAATGTTCATTTTGATTTTATCCTGCGCATCGTAGCATGTTTTTCATAATACCTACATGTGTAAATAAAGTTTAAAACATCATATCGTTTACTGAAAACTCCATTCCGATATCTGTCCTGGGAATTTGACGTCGGTAGATCGATGTTTGAAACATTCAAATTTATAAACGAATTTTCGCTTCACATATTTCATTGTAAAACATGATTTTTGTTTACTTTTAGTATTGGTAGAAGCTAATTTGTCAAAACCGAACAACATTGCGATACATAACAAATTGCATTTCAACCAAAAATCATTGAAGAGTTTAAAGTTTCGACAAAATAAAAATATTTTTTCAAAAACAAAATTTATGTTGTTTCGTCTACCTTTTAAATATGACTGTCGATATCGAGAAAAGTCAAAAGTCAATAAACTAAGTTTTTTAATTGTTATTTTAATCAACCACGGTTACCCTACGTGATAATTTAAAAAAATATCTTTATTAATTTATCAACGTTCTTCATATTTTTCTTCATTTAAAGAAACTTTGATTTAATCTCTCAATCAATCTAGTCTACGGAGGATTAAAACAATTTCTCGCTAAGTCTCGGCTGGTATCAGGCGACCCATTTAACTACTGGCAGAATAAACCTATCAAATGGGATTAAAGTCCCTACCTCCACCAAGAAATAATTCTTATATTAAGAGATACCCGCAAAAAACCATGTTAAGGGAGAAAATTAATAAATGATAAATGATTTAATACCTAATATACAAAATCCGAGGCGTTGTGAATTTAATCTCCCAGATCTATAAATCGATGATTTGAGAAATCGAAAAGAAATGCGTGTTGGAACTGGTAAAACAGAAAAGAAACGAAATGTTAATGTGGAACAAAAATAATAGGTTAGGGAAAAAGTAATTTCGTATTTTTCGCTTTATTTCAATGCTTTATAAAAAGTGTTACAATCATCCGATTTAAATAAAATATACGCCGTTCTATTTGACAATTTGTTTTTAACGAGAATTCACCTTCATAATGCCCCTTTTGTAGGAGCCCTTGTCCCTATTGGCAAAAACTCGGACAACCAATTTTCACAGGCCTCTATTGAAGCCAAATTTGTACCCCCAAACGCGTTAGTCATAGACAAGAACAGGTAGTAGTCACTTAGTACCAGATTTGGACTATAGGGTGGATGCATAAGAACTTGCCATCCGAGCTCCCGGAGCTTCTGGCGCGTCATTAAAGATGTGTGCGGCCTGGCGTTGTCCTGATGAAACACAATTCCTCTCCTGTTCACCAATGCTGGCCACTTCTGTTCGATTGCCAGCTTCAAATGGTCAAATTGTTCACAGTAAAGAGCAAAATTGAGCGTTTGGCCATAAGAAAACAGCTCATAGAAGAGTATTCCCTACCAATCCCACCAAACACACAGCAACACCTTCCTGGCCGTCAGTCTTGGCTTGGCCACGCTCTGGGCCGCTTTGTTGGCTTTCGACCACGATCTCTGTCACTTGACATTGTCGTAAATGACCCATTTTCATCACCAGTCACCATCCGCTTCAGAAATGTGTCGATTTTGTTACGATTTAGCAGTGGTTCGCAGATAGAAGTTCGGTCCATGAGGTATTTTTGCGTCAGCCCGTGTGGCACTCAAACATCGAGCTTTTTTTTTCAATCCGGCCTTCTGCAAATGTCTATCTCAATATTTATCATGATTTTATTGACATATTCGACGACAAGCCTGCCAGAGCGTGGTGCATCATTCACCTCCACTACACCAGAATGAAATCGCTCGAACCACTGTTGTGCAGCGCGAACCGAAAGAATATCGGCCCGTATACATCACAACTATTTTTGGTCGCTTTTGACGCGTTTTTCCCTTTTAGGTAAAAAAA
Organism: Micrasema longulum; assembly: GCF_059751315.1. Taxonomy (NCBI): domain Eukaryota; kingdom Metazoa; phylum Arthropoda; class Insecta; order Trichoptera; family Brachycentridae; genus Micrasema; species Micrasema longulum. The sequence goes on from NW_028277802.1 coordinate 275,130, forward strand.
AAATAAAATATGGCGAATTTCTTCCTTTGAGACCTCCATACTCGACGTACGATAGTTCACGACTGACCCGACCAAGCGCAATATTGTCAAAAGAGCGTTTGTAGTATACACTCACATATTTACAATACCGTATCGTATGATCCGATGTGACTAATAATGAACGGACACACTTAGTTGAAAAAAAAGGACGCGAAATACGAAATTACTTTTCGCCAACCATATATTTATAATGAAAGATTTGTAAAAAACATACGTAATATACAAACATTTTTTTAATAGCAGGAGACAAAAAGAAGTAGAAAAATTAATAAACATAAAATAAAAGTACACCATATCGCAGTGGTAAGATACAAAATTAAAAAAGGAATACAAAATAGCAATTCCAAAACTTTAAATAGTAATGTGTACAAAATAGGCATAAACATTAAATATATGTAAATCTATATTATAGATTGATTTTTCTATTCTATATATATTTATTCGATTTTATTCATATATAAACGCCTCAGGAGCGTGCAGTGAGATTTTCGGTTGTAGAAGCAACTTGCAATATATGCCCAAAAAGTACATAAATACATACAAGTCTAGTATGCAAAGCATAAATAATGACCCCTAAAATAAAAATATTTGGGTAAATCATTAAAAACGTTAATATTTATTTTGCATATAAAATTCATATTCGTTTATCTTTTATTTTATTCATTCAAAAAACAGATTAATTAACATTATTAATTTATTGAGTCACATGTCTCAAACCCATGCTACTTATATTGAGTTGTGACAACTACACACATTTGATACTTCTATATTGAATTTATATAGATTTTTAGTCTCACGAATAGCGTGATCGGATTACGTCAATATGCATTAAGCACAAAACAAACAGACAGATCTAATTGTTACCGGTTATTTTTTTATTTTTTTTGTAATTTTTTAATTTTTTTCGAATAAGTGTAGGAACCAAAAATACTAAACTATTGTATTTAAGCGATATTGTGCTCTTACGGTAACACGGTAGAGTGAAATTTAGCGTTAATAGTCAAAATTTGGTTAGGACAAGCGATTCTAGTCCTTAATTTGTTTTTTTTTTTAAATTTGTTTTTTTCCATACATATATTTACAAATATAATTACAAAAATACACTTTAAAAAAACATCTTAAAATTGAGCTATTACATAAATTGGAAAAAATGCCCACAAAGACCTTTAGGTCTGAGCGGGGGCCATTAAAAAAAATATAATAAGTTAAGCATATAAATTTGGTATGACATGACCATGAAATAAAAAGAACAGTACAGCATAACAAGATGATGCATTTGGATCGGCTGTTTTAAATTGGTTCCAGAGATCATTTAAAATTTGGACTGCGCAGGCGCGGACTTATGAAACTGTTTAAATTTGCTTCTTGTTTTAAGAACTATGCGATGCGCTAAGATTTTTTAGACCATAAGCGTAGTTAGATTTTGCCCGCGGCAAGTAATGGTTTCGAATTGGGTATGCTCTCGTTACATTTAGATTTTATTGTTTGTCAATTCCGTCACAGATAGTTGCATTTAACGACAAATTAACACTATAATTTGTTCATTATAATAAACAATTTTACATATTTTTTTTATTAATATCATTATGATTTTAAAAATATTCTAGCGGTAAAGTTAAGGTAACCAATAGTACATAGTTATTATTACTTAACACGGGCACAGCCTAAAAAGCAATATGTTGGTGAATATGTGTACAAATGTAATTTGAAATTAATAAATAAACTAATTTCACTTAAAATTTACATAATTGTGTATTCTTCAATATATATAATCACTTTCAAATTGAATAATATCGCGGTTACAGTGTAATAGTTTTTGGCTCTTCGCGGACGACAACAAAATTCTCAAAATAATTCAAACTTTACAAGACTGCTTTCTTCTTCAATCAGACATTAACTCTTTTAACCGATGGTGTAAAGTCAATAAATTAGAACTAAATATTAAAAAATGCAAAATAATGTCATTTTATAGAACAAAACAACCAATTTCCTTCGAGTACCTATTAGAAAACTCCAAAATTGATGTAGTCAAGTCCATCAGAGATTTAGGAGTTGTTTTGGACTATAAACTGACATACAACGAGCATATAGATAATACAGTAAATAAATCACTTAAATTACTTGGCTTCATTAACAGAATATCCTCTGATTTTACTAATGTCCGTACAATCAAAACTCTGTATTGCTCAACTGTTCGCCCTCTTCTTGAATATGCCTCAGTGGTCTGGTCTCCATTCTATGTCAATCGCATTAATCACATTGAATCAGTCCAACATCGCTTGCTTCGAAAAATAGCGTGGATGCTTGGACTAGAGAGAGATAATTATTCTTATGCTGAAATAGAGTCAATGTTAAATATTTCTAGTCTACAAAAACGTAGAACTAATATTGACTCCATATATATGTTCGGCATACTAAATGGTATAATCGATGTTCCATCATTACTGGGACAAGTAAAATTCAATATCCCGACTCGTAGATTGAGAAACAATGAAGTACTGTTCATCGATCAGCATAGAACAAACTATGGCCTAAATTCTCCAATGACCCGCCTTTGTCGTATTGTTAACTCAAGACAGGATCTGGACTTTTTTGGTTTAAGTTTACAACGATTTAAACGAGCACTACATAAATAGTCCAGATCTTGTCTCGATGTCCCTTATGTTTGTCAATGCTTCTTTCTTTTTTCTTTAAATGTTTTAAACTATTCTTTTATTGTAATATTTAAACCTTATAAATTGTATACATGGACAATGTCCGTTAATAAATAAATAAATAAATAAATAAATAAAGTAATATAATTCTATTATGTAGACAGCTGACATTATGGACAATGAAATTGTGAAGTTTATATTTTTTAGCGCGAGGAGGGTTAATAATAGAAGTGAAACTGACTGTTTCATTTCGTTCATTTAATAAATGAAGCTTGGTATTTGTTTTATTTTTTGTAAAAACTCATTTTGAGCGAGCGCCTTCAATGGCAATGCTTTAAATATCGAGTTGAAATAAATACGTTTTTTCCCTTTTGAATGAAGCGAGTGTAAAATTACATATTGCGTTTGTAAAAAAATCATTTAAAACTGCATCCCAATTAAAGTACGGGTCAATTTAAAGGCATGCAATTTTTGTAATACTATATTTTTTAATGAAGAAATAGCGGGGGAAACATTATTAGATAAAAGTAATTTCAAACTACATCTGAATTATGCTATTTATATACATTATTAAATAACAAAGTAGACTCTTTAGATCTACTCTCCAAAATCAATTTAAATGTCCCTTTTCGCGTGACACGAAATAAATATTTTTTTCCATCTGCCAGTCTGAAGCACTAACTATGCGCGTTCTTGTTAATTTTTTGTTTATCTATTGGTATATTTAACATGCCTTTAATTTAGTTAAAAATAAATTACGACTCATGCTGATCCGACTCTGGCTGCGATACACTCCCACTTGCTTTTTGATGATGCACACACTTTATATATACATTTTAGAATGTATCATAATTTAATTGATAAACATCACTGGCTTGTCTTTCAACCGTGTCTTTATAATCAAATCATTGTTGACTGTATGTTTCTATAAAAATAAAAAAATAAGTCAAATCCATTCAAAATTCATAAATTTCTCAGTTATAAAATTGAACATTTCTTTAATTTATTCAAATATATCTTATTTGTTTCAAACGTCATTTTTGTTATTATAAATATGCAATAACGTAATTATTTTTTGCATTTGCAAACATTTATAGTAAAAAAGTCTTCCTAATTTAAAAATGTTTTTAAACGAACGAAACAAAATTTTATACAAATGCTATAAGTACGAAACAGATAAGAACAAATAAATTTAAATAGATCAAAAATACACTTTGTGCCCTTCATGTAGAAAGGTAGATTGAAGCCTGAAAATTTGAACTTCAAATATTTCGAAATTTGGCTCATTACAAGTGTATTCGAGAAAAAATTTATTTTATCCAAGAGATGAGCCCATTGCATAAGACCGCTGCGAGATATTATATAAATTCATTTGTTTTCCGACAAAAAGTTTCGTATTTTCTTATTAATTTTTGATGTGAGGATTTATTTATATTATTTACATTATTGGCATTTTACTGATTTTAACAATTCCTTTTGATTATTCTTAGAAAAGTGCTCGTTCTATAACGATTCTATACTATAAACGGTGTTATTCTTCGCTAAGACATTTTAAAAGCTCTTGCACCATTAGCGAAGCGTTTTTTGCAAAAACATGAAACAAACTTAAGTAAGTTTTCATTCCTCGCTGCTTCTTGAAAATAATGCAAATTTAAATATTTACGTAAATATGCTGCCGTGAAACTGTTTTCGTGTTAAACAATAATTAAATAGAATTTTGTAATACAGAAGTTTTGTTACATGATTTCAACTTACATATTTGTCTTGAGTTTTATTTTTAACTTCATGGACCATAATTTAAAAAAAATACAGAGCAATACTGGTTGAGCCTAACCGTGATAGTTTAAATTAATTTACACAAAATGTTTTGAAGTAATTAACAACATTGTTTCAAAGACAACCGGAATCAATGCTGGGCGAAGAGAGTTTGAATTTAGTTTGTCAGTCTTCGGTGACGTGTTGCGCTTCTGTGTTGGTGGGCCTGGCACCTGGAGTAGCAAGTGTCTATAATGCAATTGCAATGTAATTCAAATAAAATTTCCAGACCAAAAATACATTTATCATCTAACTTCGTCTGATCTGGATTCCACTCCCTGGAGAGTTTTCAAGATTTACATAATATATTATAACAGAGATGGAGATACATTTTGGTCTAGATATTTACAGGGCTTATTAATATTTTATTAAGGTAGTTCATAACATCTTAAAAATTAATATAAACGTTTAATTTTCTTACAATTTGTTATCAAAACTTCTCAACAATATTTTTTTTTCGCTTTCTATTTCTTAAGGTATCTCATTGTAGTTTCAATCACTAGTACTATGAGTTTTGAGACTGTTTTTCTCCTTATTAGTAATCTTGCTATTTTTATCCCAAGTTTCATGTGTATGATATTGTTGGTTAAATTTGATTATGTTTTAATTTTACTTATTCCCTTAATTATTTTATCTATAAAAAAATGCTACATTATAATTTATTAGTTGCTTTACTGTGAGCAAACCAATTTCTTTCTACATTCTTTCTGTATTATAATATATATTTCTTTTGAGTATAATCCCCATCACCATTTTAAAGAATTTGAATATTTTTAATTTCACCCTTCAGCACATAAAAAAATAATATAAGAAATGATATTTATGTGTGAACATATGATTGTTTTAAAGATAAGAACATTTCTCTTGATGTCTATTACATTTTTTAATCTTCTCATAACTTATTTTTTGTAACATATTAAGAATGTGGTTTAATGGCGTTAGATAGGTCATGGCAGGTTAAAGGGATCTGCCTATGTTTGGACATCCATATTTCTTACATTTTTATATTCGTTTTTTAAAACCAGCTAACGACATTCTTCTCTGCTGTAATTTGTGGGAATATTTTTATGATTTTAGTTTTTCTATTACGTAATCAATTGTAAGACAATTTAAATCGCGTTGAGAAGAGAAGAGAGAAAACAATTGAAGATTTTTGAAGTTATTTCTTGTAAAGAGATAAAATGATTTTTATATTGGTAAATAATAAAAAATATTTAGTTACAATAAGTATCTATTATTTACACTCTCGAATACAATATTAAATATTATTCGACTCTGCTCTATTTTAATCAACTTTTCGTTATGAAATATATCTTCATACTATTTTTGATAAAACACGAGATATAAAATAGAGAGATAGAAGATACTTTGAGTTTTCATACAAAGATACATGTATATTAAATTGAATCTTAGATTAAGGCCGAGAAATAGGAATAAAAATAAAAATTCTCGGTACTTAGTTTAAGACGCGTAATCCCTAGCGTGTTTTCCGCGTACCAGAATGGGTAATATATTTAGAAATTCGTAATAAAACCCCAACATCTACATAAGATACCAAGTACCATAAGCGAGAATTTCAATGGAAAGAAAAATTGGTTTTAAGCTCTTCCACCTATAAATTACATTTGGGAACGTTCATGAAATTACATTGTTCAAATATATTTGAGTACAGTTTTCCAGTCGAACAAAGAGTATTACCTATCGAAGGTGACATTACCGAGACGCGGAAAGAAGGGTAGATTTTCGAAATATGCAATCGAGTTTGTTTGCTTCCGATGTCAAACAACAAACAGCCGCGAGTCCTTTTATGTTTTTGAGTAATAATATTCGCTTTACAAACGATAAGCATAAGAGAGTTCTTGTTTGAGCGAGGAAGTAATTTTTCATTTATGTACAATCCCCTCATCGGAGTATCCACTTTGTTCCAGCAAGGCTGACGCGTGGGAGGGCTAAGCGTACTCGCATTTTAGGTAAAGGTTAAATATTATATACTTGCGGGAATCTATGTGTAACATAAAGGGTTTCTTCGTACCTCGTACCTGGCTGGTTAGAGGCACATGTTTTCTTGTCCTTGGAACGTACCGAGCATGTGGTGACGTAGATTGATTACTAAACGCATATGAAGAGGCCGAAACTAGTTTACCGTTGTTTAACAGAAGTTTCAAAATAAATATGTCACATTTTTAGGAAAGCATAAAATTAATTAGTTTAGTTAGTAACCCGCGTGTTTAAACGTGTCATTTATTTTACCTATTACCCAATGACGCAAAATAAAATAGACACATTATTAGCACGAAGACTATTGCTTTTTGATCCTTCAGTGCTCTCATTCTTTAACGGTCTTTTTTTACATAATCAGACGTAATTCTAGGCAGAAATATGCCATCGTGTCTGATAAAAAATATTTTAATTGCAACTGTGAAAAACAAAACAGACGCATAGCTTCATTCGTGAATACAACCCAATTTATGGAAAGAGTAGTCAATCAGTTTTTTTTTTAATGTTCGCAGATGTCAATTAGTTTCGTTAATATGGTTATGAGTTACACATAAATAAATATAACCCAAGAAAGGTTTTCAGCCAAAACAGAATCTTATTTAAATGTGTTAAAAACCACTTTTATTTTTATTGTTAAACCTTACGAATTCATTTCAAAGTGCGTTAAATAAAATACACAATGACGCAAAAGGCATAAATCTACTGAGATTTTTAAACAAATTTTAACGTTTTTTGGCTCGTTGTTATGTTTTGTAATAACTTATATGTAACGGTACTTCAATGTACTTTAACTTTAAATTATTAATTATAAAAATATAAATGAAAAAGATCTTAGAACAACCAACAACTCTAGTCGACAAATCACAAAATCAGCCTAGTTTTTTTTATTTTTTTAAACAACTGCAATACAATAACTAAATATTTGAATGGATAACAATCTAATACCCCTAATTTTTCACTTTTCCACTTACATATTCGTAAGTGGAAAAGTGAAAAATTAAGGGTTTCTTTAAATTCTTACATTTTCGTCCGAAACCGAAACTAGGAACAAAACTCGTTTTATCGGCCGAAACTGGCTGAAACGTCGCTTGAAATACGTGTTTCATTTTTACATGAAGCATTGTATGTGTAGCTACATTGGACAGCAATTATGTATCAATATATAGCAATAATGTCAGTGTTATTAACCAAATAATTTGATTTCTAATTTGAGTTTTTTTCGTATCCTGATACGAAATAAAAAAAAATAAAAAAATATGGTTTGCATCATTCTTTTCTTTTTAATGTGGTAGTGTTATTATCTGGTTTATTTTTGTGCATGTAAGCATTTTTGGTTACTGTTTTTTTATCTTCTTGTATGTTTCCCATTGCAATTTTGTGTTTAATATTACCGTCTGTATTTTCGTCAAGTGTTTTATGTGAAACTAGCAATAACGATTAAAATGGTGATTTTCACAAAAATGGCGCTATATAAATTATCCAACTATATATATATATATACATATATATATATATATATATATATATATATATATATATGATCTATGAACTATTTTAAGTTATTGATTCAATTCAACATTGTCAATAATAATACACAGACAACTTTAAGATTTAAGATTTAATTGTAGTACACCATTTTTGAAAAAAAATATAGCTTATTGCATACAAACAAGATAATTGAAACATTTGTATAAAAAAATCTGCTTGCTAACTAGAAAACTCTTTATGAACTTATGCCTGTTGGAAGGGCTATCTCTATGTTGAACAATATCACTTTGGACATTGACATTTTTCAAGATTCTCTTACTTTTTTAACATATTATTCTTTGGACATTATGTATAATAATGTGTTTTTTTATATGTACCTAATTTTACCTAATTATTTCTATATGTATGAATTAAGATATTTTATTTTGTAATGTACATATATATGAATAAATAAATGAAGTATGAAGTATGAAGTATGATAATAACTGTAGCAGTCAAAAGTAGAAGAAATATTGATATATATTTGATTTTGTCGGTTCCCAAATAAAAATTAATTTCAAATTTATAATAGATAGAAATTTAAAAAAAAGAAAAAGAAATAAAATATTATTTCCTATATTCCACTTCTGTCTTATTTTATAAAAAGGCGCAAATAATTTAATTCCACCCTCCCTTAACCCTCACTTCATACCTCTTAAAAGACAAAATACTACTTGATATAAAAAGTTGACTGATTACCTCCATTTATAATATATATTCTATGAAGTATTTGGTAAACAGCGTTAAAATTATTAAATTGGATAATATCAATTCCTTAATTATACCTTTAAACTAAGCATACCGAAACCGCTTAGTCATTAAATAAATAATACGGGGTTAAAAACAAAGTACTTTAATTTTAATTATTAAGAGATAAACACTTACATTCTTGGGATAATTTTATTGAAGTGTGGATCACATACCTGAAAAAAAAAACATTAGTTTAAGCACAGACACAATAAATAAAATGTTTACTTCATATTAATTTTATTACAATTATTAGGTAAATAAACTTAATACCAGTATCCTCAGTGAGATGGAAATAAGAAATAATATATTGTGTTATCGAAAATTTCAATATGTCTAGGTGTTAACATAAGTTGTGTCTGATTTTTTCTAAATGAAAAGAACAAAAAGTTACAACAAAATAAACATTATAACAAATTAGTAAATAATGTCTTAGCCTTATGGAGCTGTTATTACTATTCCTTTTTTTATATGTATTTTTTATAAGAATAAATAAAATAAAAAATAAGTCAATGTTTTCTTATTCATTATTCTACAAAAAAAAATCAATAATTCATAGCATCTTCACCGTATACTGCGCAAATATCGCGAGTAGCTTTGGCAGCTTTATTTCCTCGATTGAACGCGAACAGAAAGGGGTGTCGATAATGCTCACTTTTGTCTACTTGACATTGCGTTTTAAAGGCTTCTAATCAAATAAAATAATATATTTAACGTAAAAGTAAATGCAATATCTCGCAGATCAGAGCACTTTCTTACGAATGACATATAAACCTTTGCCATTTTGTTTTCCTTCTGATGCTAATTTTTTTGACGGTAATTAAAATTTTGATACGATTATAGGATCAAATATCAAAACCTTGAATCGTGCTAAAAATAATTGTACGTAGAATTCAGACAATCTTGGTAACGTTTATGTTAAAAGCCCTTTTTAGCGGAAATTTCATATTTAAACCGCAAACTTCCAGAATTTTAACAGCTCGCTGGCTCCCTGCCCTTTGTACATAGAGCATGTACAGAACTGACTTGTAAAGATCAAAGCAGCAAATTACTCAAATCTAATTTGTTTTTATATGCCAGAATGGGGTTTGACTTGCCGAATGTTTACGTGAATTAGGAGCGGTTCTGTTTGGAATTTACATTTGATGACACCACAAGCCTACCGACCAGAGGACAGAGGAGAGAGGACAGAAGACAGAGAGATATAATATACAGATAGAAGGTTTATACCAGTCTTGGGCAGACGTACATAAAATTTACTACGTTACGTGCAGAATAATTACGACGACGATATCAAATAATACAAAAATAAACCATATTATACTCATTAAAAAACCAAATTTTCAATCCATACACTCACTACGCAACGGTTTATAAAAACATTTAAATTAGTTTTGATTGTGAACGTTGATTAACATAATTTGTTCTGAGACACGCTTTACTATGTTTTTTTTTTAAATTGTGTTTTAAAAGTGTTACTGTATATAATAATATCCGTATTACTTTGTTTATTTCTTTTTTTTTTTTTTTTTTTTTTTAAATATTTTATTAGGTATACAAACAGTATGTATTACCAATTTCTTTGTATATTAGTGTAAGAAACTCATGCACACACCAAAAAAATTGTTAACACTTAATACAATAATTTTAATTATGTTCAATATAATAAAAGTAAAAGAAACAAAATGAAAAAAAATGTATATAATAATAATAATAAAGTTAAATATCTGCTTCTCTCAAAATTTCTATAATTTTTGACCTAAATTTACATACATTGTCACAAAAAATATCAGCCTCGGTAAATATATTGTTAAATTGGTCGCATATTCTAGGTATTGTAGATTGTTTCAAATAGTTTGTTGACGCGTTTTTAGTGTAAAACAGAAAATTATTTCGTCGGTATATTAATGAAGCCATCTCTATGACAAAAATTGAGAAAACAATAAAAATGGCAGTTATATTATGTCATTTTTAGAGCTGTATCGAGTGATATAACACCAAATCCTCCGAGGTTTTGTTTTAAAATTAGCATGTATGTATAAAATCAGTTTTCTTTTTTTTATGTTTTCAGGTGAGAAACATTAATTCCAAAAATCAAATATTTTTTTTGAAATCTCATCTACTGGAAAAATAAAAAAACGATAATGCGTTGAGAGGGTTTTATCAGTAGGTACCTATACTGACGATATTATACACATAATTTTTCTCTATTTTTAGAAACTTTTTTCTTTTTTGCCTTTTCATATTTATGTATATATCTGGGTTGTGGTCCCGTGGTAGTATTGTGGACTCACGGGCCAAAGGTCCAAAGTTCAAATTCTACTCTACCACAACTCAATTTCCATTTTTCAAGTTATTTACGACTTTTAGAAAATGTTCCGAAAATTCAAATGTTTGAGTAAATAATAAGAACTAAAGTATTTATCTTTTTTTTTTTTTTTTAATTTGGTTACGTATGTGTATTTACTTGTTACTGTTGTTGTAGTTACACTTTTTAATATTTATAAAGGAGTATATATACGAACATTTGTACCTTTATATTTTCAATGTATTCGAAAAAGGCAATTTATGCCGTTTATGCAACAAAAAAAAAATATGTACTAGCATATTAACGTAGCAAATGTGTTTATTTTAAAGGTAGGCACTCTTTTTTTAATCACGAGAAACTTGACTATTAAAACAAATACACCAGCATGCCGAGTTCAAGTGCAAGCAGAGAAGACAGAATAACACATCAGCGTGTATTTACGTACAGAACTTGCTTGTTCTACATTCATGCATCTCCTCATGTTATTCCAACTCTTGACATGACAATTTTTAAGTAATTGTTGACTTCGATTGTGCAACGCTTTATTTGGTATTCCTCGTTTTCTGCATCCATCACCAAAAATAAGAGATTTGTAATATATTTACATATAATTTAATTTAATTTCAATTTTTCAATTTCAATTTATTTATAAAATGGTAAAATAAAAATACCCGGTGAATAATAAATTCCGGTGCGTGTAAATAGTACTTCAATTTCATAAACTCATTTTAAGAGACGCATTTTGTTTTTCATATTCAATGGGAAATATCATACAATATTTATTGTCAGTAGCTCAACACATGACAAATTATTACCCGTCAAAAAAGGATAAAGAAAACTGAACATTGAATATCCAATGGCATCCGCTTCGATCCGCTATTTGGATGAGCACTCCAATGACTATAATTTGTATAGTTTTGTGAGCACAATGCAGCGATGGAAATCTTGAAGAACAAGTCAGAGAAAACCAAAATTGTCAAATCAGCTTTTTTTTCACATCTCGGTATTACTTCGGTCGTGGTAATACCGACCGAGCGAAAACGATGCCCGCCATATCTGGATTAGGAATTCAACTACACGTTTAATTCAATAATTAAATTAAATATGCTGTCATGAATCAATTTAATTTATCCCTTTCTGACAGGGATAATCATCGCATCGAATTGAGTCCCTGGCCACAACACCCAGTAATTAGAGAAAAGGGGAGCAATCATCTCTGAACTTTTTTCAGTCACACAAAAGATGTCCATATCCGAAGAGATGCGGTTGAGTAAAGACATTTCTCTTTTTACTGGCATTACTATTGGCAGGCTGGTTCTGCAAGTAGGAAGGTAAAACAGCTTAAGCTGACTGTGTCTAAGGTAGTTATCAAAAGCATAAAGAAAAAAAACTCTCCATTACCGCTAAGTTGATCGTAAAACCACGGATCTGTAGGAAATAAACCATAAGCAAATATGCATTTCTTCTTTTCTACAAACTACTGTAACCATGCATTCCCAGTATGAAGTCTGACGGGTACAACCACGGATAGTATCCGCACTCCCTTAAGTAAAGATACGTCAGAAATTTCTTCTGAACCATCTCCAGCATAACACAGTACTTCAACTTGTGGGGCGCCCAGATCAGAGATCCAAACTCAAGTTTGCTTCGCACCAATAAGTTGTAAAGAAGCCTAAGAACAAGAGTATTCAAGAACACCTTAGCTGTTCGAACCAAAAATCCTAATATTTTGCGCGCATTGTCACAGATAGCGCTTATATATAAATGTTGTAAAACATTTAAATTAATCAATATACCTATTTTAAATTAATCAATATGCTAATGAAAAAATTAAATCCCTATTCTGCAATGCTAGTCTAAACTTTAAAATAAGGCAAAAATTGGTAAAATGTTATGTGTGGTCTGTATTGTTGTATGGCTGAGAGATTAGGACTCTAAAAGTGAACACTATAAATAGGCTGGAGGCTTTTGAGATGTGGTTGCATCGCAAAATGCTTAAGATATCTTGGACCGATTTGATAACGAACTCAGAAGTCTTAAGTCGAGCTAGAACGAACTAACGAACGAACGCCTAAGCAACGAGGCGTTGCCTAGTATGTAGGTGAAATAATTCAATTAAATGAACTTCACCTAAATAAATAAAGGTTTCAGCTCTTTAACTTCACAAACATCAACAGATGAAAGAATTAAAGGAATATAGATGTTCAAATATAGGCAGAATGGTGAATGTTACACAGTTTGTAAAGTGGCCACTTAAACCAGCCATTGACAGGTCATAAGCCCTGTAGATGCCTAGACTTCTAAATTACCTTTTCTTAAATTTTCTTCATCTCTGTTATAATATGTTAATATAAACAGCTCCCCAGGGAGTTGAATCCAGTCCTTGTCTACAAAAATTTGAACAAACTCAAAATATTGTTTTATTTTATTTATTTCAAATACAAACAGATGTACAGGTTAAATTAATATATTTTTTAAATATATAAAATGTATACATAGTAGAGCCTGCCATCTAATTATATGCATTCACTAAATAATACTGTAATTAAGCGACGACGGCTTAGAGTTTAAACTATTTAAATAATAAATATACTATATATTTAAATAAGATAAATATGGACAGAAAAACAAGATAGTCGGAAGGAAAACTGTTTTAAATTTAATCTTACTTAATGATTACCTTACTGATTCAATGGACGGTGGTCATCAGGTAGACGTTATTTACACCGATTACAGTAAATGCTTCGACCAAATCGATCACAAATTACTATTATTAAAATTAACTAAAATTGGTATTAGAGGAGACCTCTTCAGATGGTTTTCATCTTATATAGACAACAGGTCGCAAGCGGTAGTGGTTAATAATTTTATTTCTAGTTGGGTACGGGTCCCCAGCGGGGTGCCTCAAGGGTCTCTTCTGGGACCTTTGCTCTTCATAATTTTTGTTAATGACATTGATAAATGCTTTACATTTTTGCGTTTGCTTTGTTTTGCTGACGACATGAAAATTTTTGCAACAATCAAGACCCTTGATTGCCCCAAGCTGATGTCTTTGATCTGCAGTCAGATCTCGACCGTCTAAAGGATTAATGCAACTCCAACTGCTTGGACCCTAATCCATTTAAGTGTTCAGTTATTACATTTAGTCGCAAAGTAAAGTTTTTTCGTTCTAACTATGTGCTTAAGAGTCAAAACCTCCAACGCTTATTATGTGTAAAGGATCTAAGTGTCTTCCATGATAGTAAATTACTTTTCGACGCCCATGTTGACAGCATCATAAAAAAGTCATCGCGGTGCGCTTGGCTTTGTTATGCGTAGCTCTACGTCGTTCACTATAGCAAATACACTTAAAACCCTTTACGTTAAGGCGAAACAACTTATATGCATCACAAATATGGAATCCTATGTACAATGTGCAGATATTACGCATTGAAAATATTTTAAAAAAACCGTAAAGTTTATGTGTTTCCGGTTGAAACTTGAGTTTAAATCCGACCAGTATATTCATATATGTAAAAAACATCACCTATTGCCTCTGCAAAAACGTCGTGAAATAGCGGATATAATTTATTTACTAAAAATTGCCTCTGGTTCAATTGACTGTCCTAAACTACTATGCAAACTTTCTATCAATGTTCCTTCCAACGTTTTAAGAAATAACTCTCTTCTTCACATACCTGTTGTTTCATCTAATTATAGGCGAAATTCATATTTATGGCGAACTTTTAATAATTTTAACATAATAAATAAATCATTTAACATAGATTTATTTGCAAATAATCTTAATGACGTACGGCGTTTGCTTTCGAAATAATTCGTAGTATTTTTTCTTTTCTTTTGAAGTTACATTTAATAACTATTAATTTTATGTTCGAGAATCTTTTTTAACTTACTCTGATGCTACTTGTGAAAACCTGTAATTGGCTCATTTGTTATTTGTTTTGTTATATACATATATAAGATAATTATAGCTGTTGATTATCCAAATAAATAAAAAAAATAAAAGAAGGAAATCGATAAAGAGTGGTGAAGGATGATTAAAGGAAAGTGAGAGTGGAAAATTGCATTTGATTTAATGATTAAATGAATTATGAATGAAGCGTAAGAAAAGAGACAAAACGTCTATTCTCTGTTATTATCAAGCCTATTAGCTCTCTTCTGTACATATTGTATGGAGTGTTAAATATATCAAGACTATTATTTTTTTGTTAAATGCTTCACATATGCGAGGAATCGTAAAATGTTTCCGATGATAAGTTTTCGTAAGTTTAAGTAAGAGTCTAGTTGGCCTGGAAGGGACTGGAAATAAGAAAAATACATGATATTTAAAAAAATTATCCTAGGTATCGCAATGAATGCAGAGTATGCAGTACGAGGATAGAGTAAATGATAACACTTTGGAATATATCATCCAGACTTGCTGCCAGACATTAAGTACATGAGGTAAACTTACACGAGTTTAAAGAATTCGACAAAATATCTGCAGTTACGCAACAAGTGTTACCAATATTAGGTATTCTTGGGACAGTTGAATATTTGTGATATTTGGACGACGTAATAAGCATATGAAAAAGATCGGTGGAGAAATGTTTTAAATATAACTTTAAAATAGAAATTTTAAAAAAAAATGTCCCCAGAAAAACGCGACATAAAAATAATGATAATTGTGACACCAAGATTCGTGGCAATAAACAATAAAAAATTTAACGGTTACGAACAAAGTTTAAAATAAACATAAATCGTGACGTAACGCAAATACCGGTTTTGCAGGAATTCGAAATTACAAATAAAAAAAAAAAATTATGTTACTAATATGTAGTAAAAAATATTTTTTTTACTCGACAGTATTTCATAGACCCTTATTACCTAAAATAAAATAAATGCCTATTAATAAAACAAATAATTATTATTAATACGTATTTTTTTAACGCAATAATGCTCTAACTTAGCGTAAAATGTTTGAACTCTTATTCCTTTAAACGTTTGTTATTTTGTATGTATTGCTTTTAATATAACTGTTGGTTTCGGTAAATAAATAAAATAACCCAATATCCTGACCCTGATCAACCTCTCTATTATAATGGACAGAAGATCGAGAATGTTGACAGCTTTAAATACTTGGGAGTTCACATAACTGAGGATGGAAGCATATTATACAATATTGCGCAGTATACATAAGGAGCTCGGAACCCGCCTAGGAATTGCGTGGCGTCTGGAACTCGGTCTATGCTAGGTCAAAATGAAATGCTAATTAATTAAATCTTGTATAATGCCAGTTCTCCTATATGGGTGCAAACCTCGGCACCTTATCAAATCTCAAAACACAGAACTTCTGAGTTTTAGAGTAAGTGCTTGAGGATAACTTTTGGCATAAGCTGGTTCGATTTCATAAGTAATATTGAAGTCCAAGAAGGGACGCAGCAGTCTCCTATAACGAGCGTGTTGAGGATGCGGTGGTGGACCTCAGGCCGTCGATGACAATCTTTCGCTTTTATTCAGCGGGACCAACAGACCCGAGATTGACGTGAAGTTAAGTATAAATAGGTAAATAAACTAAATTTGAGTGTTGTACGACGCAATATTTTACAGTGTTCTGACCAGTCATTTCATCCGTATAATACAGCCACAAGATATTAATTAGCATTTCAATCGTTAAGTACTGATTAAACAAAATTAGATTCGGCCCTTTGTCTGTAAGGGGATTTACTAATATTCAACTCGCATATTTATGAGTAGATGCTCCTCATACGAAATAGGGATTTAATACGAGATGCGGTCTATTCATTATTACAATAGGTAAATAACAACCATATCAAGTAGTAGGTACACACAAATACCCTTAAAATATTAATTATTTTTATCCGTATTAGCAATTGCCAGAATTTATTACAATTTGATAAAAAAAATAATGATAATGGTTTATTAACAAAAATTACAAATGCTTTATCTACTACATACATACGTATGTAATAGATTTCTCTGGATTATGTCTAGTCTGCCTAACTAGAAACAACCTGTTTGAAAGCACATATTTTTATGCCAAAATAAACAATAACATGACTACCTACTAGTTAATTTATTATAAAGTTATACAATATGTATACCATTTATTATTAAGAAATGTTTTTTAGTAAGTTTTCCGATTTTTTGTACCTCCAGAAACCATTTTGTTACAAATTTATTTAATTGAATTCGAGTCATGGTTTTGTAATGTTCGGGTAACGTATTGAATATTTTGGGGCCCAGAAACCTGAAATTTCTTTGCCCGAATTTAGAGTTTGTGGTAGACCCCATGACCCATTCTTTAGTTTGACTTCTGGTAGTGTGAGAGTGTTCCTTTTGGGATTTGGTAGAATAATTTGCTTTCACAAACATAAATAAATATATTGATATGATGAATTCAAAAAGCATTGTTTTATTTGGATAAATCATTAAATCAAACATAATAATTGAATAATATAAGTACGCATTCAACAGATATTGATTTAAACTAAAACTACAACAAATTTTCTTTTGATATAGACATTTTCAATACAAAAATTATTCATTTTAAAACGTTCTTAAATGCATTGTTTATAATTAATTATTAAAATCGTAATTAAACTTTATTTTTCATGCAATTTTTTCTCTGTTTTTGATGCGTATTATTATTATCTTATCTCTTTCTGAAATTAATTTATCAAATATTTTTGTTTACCATGAATTATATTATTATCTTTTCTTTTGTTCAGAGCAACCTTAAAGCAATACAGAAGAATTTGTCACTTAGAATGATGTTACCGAAACCGCATGAAATTTACAGATATAATATATTTAATATCTGCACAAAAAGTTCGGTTAGTAAGCGATTTACAATAAACAGTGAACAATCTGTAATTTCAAATAATAACCGTCAGTTATCGCTGACTATTACATGCTAGTTAATTTGGCTCATCGGGTCCTGCTTAGTAAAGCACTGAAATTGGATTTTTCTTTTCTTTTCTATTCATGGTCATGTCATATTATAAACTTTATAATAATTAAAAAAGGAATGGCCCACGCTCAGATGCTGTAGTCTTTGTGTGCATTTTTTCCAATTCATGTTATAGCTTAATTTTAAGATGTATTTTTCTAAAGTGTATTTTTGTAATTATATTTCTATGTAAATAATATGTGTATGGAAAAATAAACAAAAAAATAAAAAAAATAAAAAAATAAACCCGCGATCCGTCATCTATCATATTTTTCTTTTATAAAATTGAGTGTATTTATCTAAAATTTAAATCATTTATGAAACATGCTAATTTTTCAGAGATTTTAAAGTAAAATATTGATGAGTGTAAAATTTTAAATTATCATTCCATTCGGATAAATTTTATTTAGTAGATATTAAACAATGATCCTTGTTTTGTTTTGCTGTGTTTATACATAAAACATTCATTGTAATACATATTTAATTTTACATTCATCCAATCGTCTAAACGTTTTTATTAATAGCATATTTAGGTATGTTATTTATTGTTTTTATGACCAATGTAAATCCTAATGTCAATAATTTGTGAGTGGTGTAATATCTAAGAATTGACATTCTTTATTAACATTTAATATTTTCTTTTAAAAGTCTCAAGACGGCCGGAAGAAATACTTTTATTTTCAGCTTGTTCTTTAATAACAAACTCCGAGTGTAAAACATCACAGAAATCAAAGAATACATCAACAAATAAACATCATTATCGGTTTTTATAGACTTAGATTTCATTAGACGCTTGACATTTGTAGTTTGTTTTGTTACTAATACGAATAACGTGTTAGTATTTGTAACTGCACATACGCACGCAGCTTTTTCATAGATGTACGCTAAAATCATTCATGGTTAAAAAATAAATAAGCTTGGCAAGTATGGTTATTCTAGGTAGTTAACATTTTTATAAGTCACATTTTTTATACCAGGTGTAAATAAGTTAAACCGGGTATAGTTATTTTTTTAGTAAAAGCTTAGTGTAAAAAAATTTAATATGTGAGGCCAGTAAAAATATTTAGGATACTTCCTTCTTTTTGCAATAAACGTAAAAACATACCAATGTAGTATACGAATAAATAAAAAATTGAAAGCGTAGATTCTATTACAAAAATGGCGCCATAAAAGTTATCCATGAAAATATGTTTTTTTTTTTAAAAGCATGTTATTGTTTCCATTATTGAGGATATTCCCTTTTTTTCGAAATGCATAACGTTGAATCGGGTTGTAGTCCCGCGTCTATTGTCGCGGTTTCACAGATCAAAAGTCCGAGGGGTCCCCAAGGAATATAAATATTTGTGTAAATAAAAAAAAGAAGTACTGATTAAAAATGTACAATGGAAATATTGAATTCAATATAATTAATTAAAGAAAATATAAAAACAGAAAAAAGGAACTACTTTCCCCATAAAATATTTATTTGGCCAAATAATTATTCAAGAGCACAGAATTGACAGCCGGGTAGATCTTTAAAACCTCAAAACTGACTAATTGAGTAAGCTTTCTTTAATAATACAATCGAATAATACATTTTTTGAATGTTCTTTAATCGTATGGTTGAAATTTTACAATGTAACATTAAAACGGTGTATAGTTACAAATTAGAACAAAATAATGTATATTACTAAAATTTTGTGATTTTTTCATGTTCTGACATTTCAATGTTATGACTTTTGACATTTCAATAAATTTCATTGGAGTTATAATCGAGAATCTTAAACTCCTTACTCCCACATACACGGCGTTTAGACGGTGCGATACCGAATGGACTTTCAACGACAAATTTTATCAGACGAAAATGAGTCTAATTTATGTAAAGGATGGAGGTCAAATTCTTGTCCGCCAATTTAGTCGAACGTTCAACATAGCACGTCACCATGAAATAACATAAGGTTGATATATTAATATTATTTTTTTATTATTTCATTTATTAATGGGTGGGTAAACACATGAAATAGTACACCACGAGGCCGACTAATCTTCACTCGATTTCTTCAGGCAAAATTTTCACCCATGAGTAGAAACTACATAAATAAAACCAAAAAAAAATATAAAAATAAGTATCCACTCACTCTAATTTTACCGGACCAAATGAATTGGAACAATACGTGTGTAACGGGCCCGTACATGACAGACACAAACCAATCATTTTAAGAATAATAATATATTGTTATCTAAAAATGAGATAGAAACAACATCACACAATAAACTTATGTCAAAATTAAAAGGTGTCAGAAGGGATGGCTAACAAGTTATCCATTCCAACGACCTAAAATGATAAACATAAAACATACGTATAGTCAAATGAAGACTTGCGATTTTGGGATACCTCAGGGTACGGTGATAGGTCCGCTTTTATTTATTTTCTATTTCAATGACATATTTTGTCAAAATTTAAATAGAAAAATAAAATCATGTGCCAATGATATGGTTATTTTAGTTGAGAGAGTTAACTGAAACTCAGTAAATTTAGTAGCCAATCACGTTATGAATGAGTTGAAGTTATGGTTTGACAAAAATATATTATCTTTAAATACGGAAAAGACATAAATCATCACATTTATTAAAATTTAAATACATTTATATTCCAGTAATAAAAATAATTATATACCAAAGCAATTGCAACATAACTTACTGCAATTTAACATGTTCAGTACTTGATACAAAAGACGAAATGAAATATCTTGGTGTATACATAGACCAAAACTTAAAACGGTAATACCATATTAGTGAACTCGTTAAACGTATAAGAAAAAAATGTAAATACATATTTATTAGATTAAGGAATATTAAAAAAATCAATCATTTAAAAATATCCTATTACTCAATTGTACAATCTTTGTTACAATATGGTGTTGTTAGATGCATATGCCAATATATTAAAACCTCTTAAAATAGTACAAGGATTAATTATTGAAGTAATTTTAAAGAAACCCTCAACATTCAATACGAAAATTCTAGATAAGTTATTTAAAGTTCACACAGTAGACACTATTTATAAAATAAATTCTATTTTACAAATTTATAAAGAAGAAAAAATAAAAGTATCTGAAATGAATAAGTCACCAAGATACCAAAATAATATTAAAATCCCTAAATACCACACATGTCAAGGTCAAAATAGTTTTATCTTTAAAGGCGTCCAAAATTATAATAATCTCCCCAATGAACTTAAAACTATTAAAACTAATATATCAATAAATAAATTCAAAGTAAATTTAAAGAAACTTTATGAACAAGTGTAAAAACTGCTTTCAATTTTAATTAGTACTAATGCATTATTATTTTCAGTTTTTCCTTTTATATCCTACAAGTTTTTTTCCTCATTTTCTTGCATATTCAAAATTTTAAAAATTCTAATAAATAAATAACTATAACAGTCTAAGTCACTCTCAACGCTCAAGAGTTTGATTCTTTTTTGGAGAGTTACAGTTATAACATTCACTAGATGTATAAAAGTAGATTTGTATAGATTTAAAAAAACATGTACCATTTATAAAATATGTTGAATAATAAAAAAAACGAAATGATTGTATTGTTGTAAACGTCATTATTGACGATATTCAATGTTTCTGAGATTTTTTTTTTGATACATTCAATTTGATTGATATACTTGTATAGTTTGTACTGACGTTGCCGTACTATTGAAGCAAATTCCAATTGACTGCGAACATGAGCAAATTGAATAAGTTTGAGAGTATGTGGGTAACTTGTTGGAGTATCATAATTATATTTACTTAGTCATCTAATACTCAATAAGTAAGTTGAGACGCTATGTTTCAGAAAAGAGAAACGGTTATCTATGGAAACATTTCATGGAAAAATGTTGCAAAAGCCTCAAGCTAAATAGGTTACTGACTACTCTTCTCGGTGAAATTGGTCGCGGAGACATGTAAACCAAAATATGTGCATCTAATGCATTTGGAACGTTTATGTTCACACGGAGAAATACAACATCTATATTATGCAAGGTGCATATTTATTTTTGAGATAAAGTATTTATTTAACCCAACGTCGGCATCGTAGAAGGATTTAAATTTTTGCGCCCCCTTAGACTTATTTTCTAGAAAAAGAAACATGAAATATGGCTATAGGTCTGCAAAGTGCGCTCTTCTGAGGGTTGCGCCTCATTTTTAACCTCATTTGTTTTTCTTGAGGTTTTGCATTAAAACAAAGTTCTTGGTGAATTGAGTTTTTTCATGTATTTAAATGGAATTTCGTATAAATCATTTGTAATTTTAAATGTGGTGATCTATCTCATCTAGAAGCAGATAGATGTAGGTATATTGTAAATACATCCCGGGGAAAATATTTTATCAAAAGATAACCTGTATTTTTCTCAAGACATGGTATCTAGTCTTCTGCTTAACCAAGCCAATAAAATGTATCTTGGAAAACAGATCATATGGCTAAGCGGAAGTAAGATTTAGTAGAAAGAAAGAGTGTAAGGTTTTTCTAGGAATATCCAACAAAAAAACATGTACGTGTTAGGTGAGGTTATTTCTTTTACGATAAAATATTTGTTTTTCTAAACAGTTTAACAAAAAATAAATACAAGGTTACGAAATTCACATTTTCGATAGACATTTTAAAAATTGTATTTTCCTTTGATGAAACTACTCCATTTGCCTGTAGGTACTTTCTGAAGTGTCAGATATTTAAAAAAAAAGTAAAGTCGTTTTTAACAATATTAATTTAATAAATATTTTACGTACATAATATTACATATTTGTAGGCAAGGTAGTCAGCGTCGCAGCTAGGCGCCCCTGCCAAGATTAAAATTTAGTTGCCTTCAAGACTTATTTTCTTGGAAGAGAAGGCGAATAGAAGGCTGTGGGTCTGCAAAGTGTACCTCCCTGGCAGCCGCCCGCCTGGCCAACCCCTAACTACAACGCTGCATGTAGTTATTGGATTATACGCTTACACTGATAGAATGATGATCAAGAACACATTGTGTAATGTAATTACTCAAACGAGCTACAATAATAAGAGCTCTTTTTTGTTGAGATAACAATATCACTTGTTTTTAATTCACTTGATAAAAATGATATATTTATTTGTTTAATTAAACTTTTGACCAAACAAAGGATATTTTCTATCAGATCTGAATGGCAGTGGGAAATTAGTAGATAAGTAAATTTACTCTATAAAAAGATTGAAAGAATATTAATTTAAAACCATTCACACA
This sequence comes from Micrasema longulum, assembly GCF_059751315.1. NCBI lineage: Eukaryota > Metazoa > Arthropoda > Insecta > Trichoptera > Brachycentridae > Micrasema > Micrasema longulum. The sequence goes on from NW_028277802.1 coordinate 298,403, forward strand.
AAATGTAATAGGAATGTTGTTCAATTCATGTGTAGCTCTTAAAGACTGTGTCAATTCATCTGTGTGTAGACGTAGAATATGTGCATAAATACATCGAATTAATTATAATATTATAACTTTTAACCACAGGAAATTAAAGTTTTATTTAAAATTAAAAATAAATACTAGCGTTTTTATATTTTATCCAAACATTTCAATTTTAATGGCCATTTCTAACGAGTTGTAAATAACTCACTACGAGAAAATGTATATCAAGTTGGGGTAGAAAGGGTTTCAATCCTCGGACCTCTGATCCGTGAGTCTGCAACTCTAGCCACGGGACCACAACCCCATTTAATTTAATAGCCATCAATTAATATGAATACAAAAACAATTACCAAACTACGAAAATTACTTCATAGTTGAGATTCACTAGACAAAATAAGCTTTATAGTCTATTTACTGCATTTAAATTAATTTGAAAACAAAAATTGTCCTGCCCGAACGTTGGTTTGCCTGCTATTAGCTTGGAAAAATACTTTTCATTGATTAGTAGGTACCTAGGTACTTGTCTATAGTTGAATTCCAAAACATAAAATAAATATTTTTTTTAAATATGGCATTCTTTTTGCAAACGTCAAACTCCGGTCGTCTCACCAACAAAGGGGTGTATTTATGTAGAAATACGATTTTTTTAAATGCATTAAATTTAATATTATTTTAGTGTTACCAAAACCCAATAAAAAGAAATAAATGGGTAGAAAGTATAAGAAATTTAAGGAAATAATCTGATTGAGATCCACAAAAAACAAATGTTGTTTATAAACATTAAAAAACAAACTTGTTTTGTACACAACAAAACAATATCTTTCTATTTTTTTGCAAATGCATTCTCCTCGAATGCAACTCTTGTAGATCGATGAATAAAACATTTTTTCTCCTAACTTATTTTTTACATATTCGATTGTCGATTTTAATATCTACGAACACGAACAGCGCAAAAATCTATATTTCTCTGAAAACCGCACGTAAATCGGTTAAGCCGTTTAGGAGGAGTACGGTGACATCACACGTACAGAGGAATTATATATATAAAGATAATGTGCCTTCATTCCATGCTGATGATACTACAAAGTACTTTTTAATGTATTTTCATTACAAAATAAATTAAGATATATTTTTTTTAAAAAATACAAGAACGGTGGTATATTTAGTTGTTTAAAGAAATAAAATAACTTTAATAAACATGTTATTAAGAATAATTTTATATTAAAATTATTAATTTTATTACGTTTGCTGCAACTTGTTTTGAATATGCAGTGTACAACATGCTGATTTTGACAGTTATGGCGTTTAGCTTATAGAAGATTAACCCGTCTGTAAATTATTAGCGTAGGAGTTTGATAATATATTTTCACGTTTAAAACATTCTGGTGGTTCATTGTACTATTACTTTTATTAAGTTATTGACTTAAGATAAATAACTAAACCACCAGGAATACATTTAAAAATGAATAATATGAAATATTTTAAAAAATGAATAATATGAAATATTTTTCAAAATTCAAAAATTATTTGAGTCATCCTCACTAGTTCTAAGAAGGGCTGTACGGTGTTCA